>NW_007251128.1:380248-380654 GCF_000164805.1 Carlito syrichta | reverse complement strand
GGGGGGGGAGAGTGGAGGTTATGCAGCAGTCCTGGGAGGGGAGGAGTCCCGGGACTCAGGCGCTGGAGGACCCGACGGCAGCCACGAGTGGGAGGGCCGGTGGAGGCCGCAATCCTCGGGTGGAGGGAGAGGGGTGGCGCCTGGGGCGATAAGGCCCACGGGGGCACGTCGACCCCGACGGGGTGGTGAGCCGTCTTTGAGGTGTCTGAAATGTGAGGTAGGAGGAAATGGGGCTGGGGGGAGGGACACCGCGACACGCTAAAAGTCAGCACGCTGGAGGGCGGGAACAGTGGGCGCGCCCCAGGCCACCCGGTTTCACCTCTGCGGCTCTCGGCGGCTCAGTTTTCCCATCCGTGAAACGGGCTGCCTTACGGGATCCGCGAGATAAAGGAGCCCCGGGAAGCGC
>NW_007251128.1:375649-379673 GCF_000164805.1 Carlito syrichta | reverse complement strand
TGCGGGCCGGGGCGCCGCGGAGCTGCGGGCTTCCTAGTGGGGGAGGCCGCCTCCCTCGAACCCTGGTCGGCGCCTGCGCGTTCCCAGCTCATCCCGGGGCTCCCGCACCACGGGGCTGGGGGGCGAGGGTGGGGAGGGCTAGGGAGGAGGCCGAGAGAACAGAACCCCAGAACTGGCAGTGCCAAGGCGTCAGACATTTAGGCTTTGAACAATTCGGGTGACAGAGACCAGAAACAAGGATCAGCTTTTGGATCCGGCGTGTATAGTGTTGACCCCTTTTCACTCCCCCACTTGATCCCCACAGTTACTGGGTCCCCGCGGTGGAAGGGTGATTACCATGCCCTTCTGTGTATCAGGCAGGCCCTCTCGTGGATTAAACTCCCTGGATCCTACTAATAAGGGAACAGCCTCAGAGAGGTTATCTCGAGGCAGGTCACACAGCTCGGAACTGGAGAAGCTGGATTTGAATCCAGGCAGTTGTTTCCAGAGTCCTGCTCTTAAAGACCATGAGATTCTAGACGTTTTGCCCATTTTACAGATGCCCAAACTGAATGTCTCACATAAAGTTCACGGCTTGAAAGGGTGGGGAGACACCCAAGGACCTGTCATTTCTTCAAAGGTTTCAGTAGATCATGAAATTTAAAATCACAGTCCCATGTGTTTTTTGTTTTGTTTTGTTTTAATTTTAGAGTTGTGGGGTACATGTGAGGATTTACTTCATAAGTAATTGGCACACCACCACAACCTCAACCAACTGGGCTCAGGTGATTCTTCTACCCTGACCTTCCAAGTAGTTGAAACTACAGGCACATGCCACCATGCTGGCTAATTCTTTTTCTTTTATTTATTGTAGAGATGAGGTCTCACCATGTTGCCCAGGCTGGTCTCAAACCCCTGGGCTCAGGGCTCAGGTAATCCTCTCACCTCCCAAAGTGCTGGGATTACAAGCATGAGCCAGCACACCCGGCCATAGTATCATTTTTTAGATATACATGTTTATATCTCTGAAACTGTAATACCTCTTACAATGGATGGCAGTTGTTTTCTTTCTCAGTGGTACATAAAATAGCAGTCATCTTAGCGTCAATGATACCTTTGATTTGATTAGTTAGGACAGAGCCAGAATTGCCTGAATAACTTTTCTGGGCATATCTCTCCTCTGTTCCACAGACTCCTCTCTGCTTCAATTGCTCTGTCCTCCTTGGAGACCTATCCCCAGGGGGTACAAAGAGCCCCGTGTCCTGCAATGACGGTGCAATCAGGGGGCACTTTGACCTGGAAGACTTGAACCTGACTCACGAGGCTCTGAGACTCAAGTACCGGGGGCCCCAGCAGACAGAGCTGTTCATGCCCATCTGTGCCACATACCTGCTGATCTTTGTGGTGGGTGCTGTGGGCAACGGGCTGACCTGCCTGGTTATCCTGCGCCACAAGGCCATGCGCACACCCACAAACTACTTCCTCTTCAGCCTGGCGGTGTCAGACCTGCTGGTGCTGCTGGTGGGCCTGCCCCTGGAGCTCTACGAGATGTGGCACAACTACCCCTTCCTGCTGGGCGCCAGTGGCTGCTACTTCCGCACGTTGCTCTTCGAGACAGTCTGCCTGGCCTCAGTGCTCAACGTCACCGCCCTGAGCATGGAGCGCTATGTGGCGGTGGTGCATCCGCTCCACGCCAGGTCCATGGTGACACGGGCCCACGTGCGCCGCGTGCTTGGGGCTGTCTGGGGCCTCGCCGTGCTCTGCTCTCTGCCCAACACCAGCCTGCATGGCATCCAACAGCTGCATGTGCCCTGTCGGGGCACAGTGCCCAATTCCGCGGTGTGCACTTTGGTCCGTCCACTGGCCCTCTACAAGCTGGTGGTGCAGATCACAGCGCTGCTTTTCTTCTGCCTGCCCATGGCCACCATCAGCGTGCTCTACCTGCTCATCGCGCTGCGGCTGCGACAGGAGGGGCTGCTGCTCAGCCAGGAGGCCAAGGGTAGGGGCTCTGTGGCTGCCAGGTCCAGCAACCCCTGTAGGCACCAGCTGCGGGACAGGGGCCGGAGACAAGTGACCAAGATGCTGTGTAAGTGTCACTCCTGGGAAGAGGGGTGAGCCAGGCACTGGGTCTGAGGCAGGGCCCAGGGGAAGGGGCTGAGTGTCTGGATTTATGGAGAGTGAGTGTGTGGTTGGGAAGAGCTCCCTTAGCCGTGTGTGTGTGTGTGTGTGTGTGTGTGTGTGTGTGTGTGTGTGTGTGTGTGTGTATGCATACCTGGGTGCTCTTGTAGATTTTTTTTTTTTGAGTTGGAGTCTCACTCTGTCGCCCAGACTGGACTGCAGTGGCAGGCTGCTCATGGTCACCGCAGTCTCGACCTGCTGGACTCAGGCGATCCTTCTGCCTCAGCTTTCCAAGTAATTGATACCACAGGTGCGCGCCACCACACCTGACTAATTTTTTAAAAATTTTATTGTAGAGACGAGATCTTGCCAAGTTGCTCAGGCTAGTCTCGAACCCCTGGGCTCAGGCAGTACCCTCGCCTCCACCTCCCAAAGTGTTAGGATTACAGGCGTGAGCCATCGCACTCAGCCTCTTTTAGATTACCCTGCTGGAAACCTACACCAAAGATGCAGGTAATCGTGGTAGGATCTGCTACTTAATTTGTGGAGTCCAATGCAAAATAAAAATTCAAGGTCCTGTGTTCAAAAATTGTTAAGACTGTCAAGACAGCAACAGTAGAGCATAAATCCAAGCCTGACGCCCTTCTAAACTCAGGGTCCTGTGCAGATACATAGATTGCACACCCACAAAGCCAGCCCTGGCTCCTGGAACCAAAACACAGAAAGAGTAGGGCATGTGGCTGGGCTACAGGATGACAGAAACAGGCATCTGGACCCTCCAGGTCTCCTTTCTTGGTTCCTCCACGTGCCTCAGCTCTGTTCTTTCCTGCAACAGCCTTGGAGGCATGGCCATTGGTGCATAGCCGCTTTTCCTGAAGACCTGCCCTCTTCCCTTAGTGGCTATTGGAAAGTCCCAGGGAGGAGTTCTGATTGGTGGGGCTTCGGTCACGACCCACCCCCTGAACTAGAGTGGCAGGATGCTGGGGTGCACAGTCCCCAGTGGAACCACACTGTGGGATCTGGCGGGAGCAAGGTCCCTAAAAGAAGGGGAGGAGGATGCTGGAGAGGCAAGCTGGCGAATCTCCTCCATGCTATGTCAGCGGTGCCCTGGGACCTACAGAAGTGACCCTTTGTCTACAGAGGTTCATCAGGAGGTGTGTTTGTGAGGGCTGATGCACAGAGCACAGAAGGATCAGGCCAGAAGTGTGCAGTCAGTCAGGGCTTGCCCAGCTGGGTTGAGGCTCTGGATCTTACTGTGGCCCAGACCTGGCTCTTTTTCAAAATCAGTGGCCCTGGAGATACAAGACAAACTGATACTAAGCCTACCATTGATCCTCTCTCATCCCCCTGCTCCCCAGCTCAGCCCCACCTCAGCAGAGCCTGAATCAGGCCGGTGGGCTGAGCCAGGGCAGGACAGGCCTGCTGGGACCTTGGGCAGAGCCAGCTAACTGGGGCCTGCCCATCCCCAGAGAGATGGACATAAGAGACCCACTCCTCTTGCCCCGCAGGTCCTGAGTGCTAGAGCCCAGGGTTACTTGTGCAGTCCCTGAGATGGGACTGACTACGGGCCAACTGCCCCCTGCCCACCCCACCTGCCACCCCAATCCCTTCCCCCACACGTGGATGGAGGTTATAACAGGTACTTGGCTGGGATGGTTATCCTTGGAAAGTGGGCTTTCTGCTTGCTGGCCTGGGGCCCACTGGCCTTCTCTCCTCCTTCCCTCATGTCCACTTTCCAAGGGACACCAGACCGTGTGCTGGAGACATTATAAGCAATGTCAAGCCGGGCTTGGTGGCTCAGCCTGTAATCCTGCGCCTTTGGGAGGCTAAGGTGAGTGGATTGCCTGAGCCCGCGGATTCGAGACCTGCTTGGGCAGAGAGACCTCATCTCTACAATAAATCAAAAAAAAAAAAAAAAAAAATCAGC
>NW_007251128.1:361032-375280 GCF_000164805.1 Carlito syrichta | reverse complement strand
CGGAGCCCAGCAGGTCGAGGCTGCAGTGGCAGGGAGCGTGCCACTGCCCTCCAGCCTGGGCGACAGAGTGAGACTCCAACTCAAAAAACAAAACAAAACAAAACAATGTCTTGTTTAAAATCTGGGATTATGAGGAAGACCGTGGTAGGGTATGATGGGGAAGACCACTACTTGGGGAAGCCAGCAAGTAAGAGCAGCAAATCCAAGAAACAAGAAATGAAAAATCAAGGCCTCCCGATGGCAGAGACCCAAAGAAGGGCATGGCTGGGTAAGACCGGAGCAGGAAGAATCTAGGGAAAAAGAGTGAAGCCTTGGCCAGCTTGTCCTACCTTTTGCTAGGGGAAGGGAGGGATAGGGGGTGCGCGAGGGCCTGTCATGTAAAGGGGTTCAATGCTGGGCAAGACATTTAGGTGGCCTTGGGGAGCTGGGAAGGCCTGGGGCCAAGGCAGGGAGTGTGTGTCAAGGGTGTGTGCATGTGTGAGTGCACGGGTGTGTGTCACGCTCTCTCTGGCTCATGACCTTGGTGTGTGCTGTTCTCTGAGCACGTGCCCCATTCTCCTGCTTCTTTGTACTTATGCGTCAGTAAGCATGACCCCCACATGGGCACCCAGAGTGGCCCTTGGCCCCACAGCCTGTATCCCTCTAGTAGTTCAGCAACCACAACTAAGTGTCACCCAATTCCAAATTTCAGAGCAAGATAAACTGATTGGGCCAGCTGGGCTCAGGTGTCCACACCTGTGGCCAGAGGCAGGGACATTACTCATTGCCCAGTTAGTGACAGTAGTGAGGGCAGGCAGCCTCTCTGAAAGGGGTGTGGCCAGACAGGCAAATTTCCAGAAACTTCCACCTGGGCAGTGAGCATGGGTTGTCTGAGGGATGGGAGAGGAGGTGAGAATGAGTGGACCAAACTGAAGCTTGGGAAGGCAGTTGAGAAGGCTTTGGCGAGCACCCAGGCCTCCCTTCTCTGCCCCTGCAGTTGTGCTGGTCGTGGTGTTTGGCATCTGCTGGGCCCCATTCCATGCTGACCGCGTCATGTGGAGCTTCATGACCGACTCCAACTGGACAGAGGGCCTGCAGCTGACCTTCCAGTTCGTGCATGTTATTTCCGGCGTCTTCTTCTACCTCAGTTCGGCCGCCAACCCTGTGCTGTACAGCCTCATGTCCAGTCGCTTCCGAGAGACCTTCCGGGAAGCCCTGTGCCTCGGGACCCAGTGCCACCGCCTCAGACCCCACTACAGCTTCAACAGCCTCAGCAGTAGGGTGACCATGGGCAGCACCCTGTATGACTTGGGCTCCCTGGGCAGTAGGGCCCATCCCCTGCCTGAGAACAATGGCCTAGAGGGGCAGCAAGAGACTGGCCCCTCCTGAGTAGAGCCTCAAGGGGCCATACAGGGCCGGGGAGACACCTGCTTTCCTCTGCAAGAATGTCCTCACATCCTGTCCCTGTGTGCCTTATTCTTCATTCAGCCTAAAAACTGACCAACACCTCAGTGACTCCTGTCCCTACCCACGTACCTGAGATTCGAGGGAAACAGCAAGAGAACGGATGGCTTCAGGAATATTCAGGACTCACATTGCACCAGGCACCGTATCATGTGCTTTTTATCTTTCAGATCCCCAGGCCCCGGTTCCAGTCTGTCCCTTGCAGAAGCATCATAGTTAGCTGGGGATCAGCAATCTGCCACCTGGGGACTCGCCACCACGGCAGCCAGTTTCTGAACTGGTTCCACTGGTCCTTAGCTTTGCTTCCCTTCCCGTTTCTTTCTCTCTCTCTCTTTTTTTGGAGTAAGAGTCTCACTCTGTTGCCCAGGTTGGAGTGCAGTAGCATACTCACAGCCATTGCGGCCTTGACCTGCTGGGCTCAGGCAATTCTTCCGCCTCAGCCTTCCAAGTAGCTGGAACCGCAGGCAACAACACCATGCCCAGGTAATTTTTTCATTTATTGTAGAGACAGTCTCACCAAGTTGCTCAGGTTGGTCTGAAACCCATGAGCTCAGGCAATCCTCTCACCTCCACCTCCCAAAGTGCTGGGATTACAGGCATGAACCACCACGTCTGGCTTCCTTCCCGTTTCTTATGGTGCTTCTTCAGGTTCTGACAGGGGAACCGAGGGTCCAGGCAACCTAGTTCCAATCTCATCCCTGTTGCCGCCACCTTGTTGCAGCATCAAGCCAGTCAGCTCACCTTGGTTCCTTGTTTGCAAAATGAAAGGGCACTAACTTTCTACAGTGTCACATTTTGGCACTTTGTGACTTTCTGTGTGCATAAGTCACTGTTTGTAACGAAACCCACTGACACCTTCAGACTGACAGGGTGGAAGTTACTCTGCATCCTTATCACCTCTACTTCCTCCCTGGCCTCTGCCTGCCCCTGCCCCAACCCCTCAGGGCCTCTGTTCTTTGCATGTCCTAGAACAGATGGTGTTCAGCCCCTACGGGAGGGCCAGCAGGGCCAGTATGGGAACAGAGCCCTCCCTGTCTGCCTCCAAGTAACTGGACCTGGGGACCTGGTGAGCAGAGCACTGGGCCTGGCAGGCCAGAGGGCCTCAGGGGGCAAGAGACATGGGCAACCGAGAACAAGGAGTGACCCTGTAGAGTTGGTTCCACTGAGCTCAGTGAAGTGAGAAGAGGGACAGGGACAGGTAACTCCTTGAAACTAAGACCCGTCCTGAATCCTGTGGGCCAACTCCGTGTTCAGTCAGGACTCAATGGATGAAACTTGTCCTGGTCAAGTCGCTGGGTCTTGTCCTGCTGAGAGGAAGCAGTCGTCCGTGGCTGGGAGCTGTGGGATGACCCGAGGGCTGTGGGGCTAGGTTCCCCGCAGACAGCTTCCTAGCTCATGCCCTGGGTTCCCTGCCTCAAAAGTGGAAGAGATGGTACTGGGTTGTAGGTTATGTTGCTTAGTCGTAAAAATTCAGTTATAAAAATAATAAATGCTCACTGTAAAAATTTGAGAAGTATATAAATAAGCAAAAATGAAAACAAAAAATTAGAAATCTCCCTTGCTAAGGGCTGAGGAGAGGGGGAAGTGGAGAGTTGTTCAATGGGGGCAGAGTTTGTTTTGAGAGCTGATTAAGTTCGGGAGATCAGCACAACAATGTGAATATACTTAATAGTACTGAACTACTCACTTAAATGGTGAAGATGGTACTTTTGTTATGTGTATTTTACTACGATTTTTAAAAAAAAAAGGATTAAGTGTAAAGGAAAAGAAAAAAATTAGGCCGGGCTTGGTGGCTCAGCCTGTAATGCTGTGCTTTGGGAAGCCAAGGTGAGTGGATTGCCTGCAGCCACGGGTTAGAGACCCACCTGGGCAACTTGGCAAAACCTCATCTCTACAACAAATCAAAAAATTAGCCGGGTGTGATAGCACGTGCCCGTAGCTCCAGTTACTTGGAAGGCTGAGGCGGAAGGATCACCGGAGCCCAACAAGTCGAGGCTGCAGTGGCCGGAAGCGGCCACTGCACTCCAGTCCAAGTGACAAAGTGAGACTCCAACTCGAAAAAAGAAAAAAATTAAAACCACTCATAATTTTACTCTGCTATGGCAAGCACTGTATATATGTTGGCATATTTCCTTCTAATAATGTTTTATTTGGTTGTTTTATTATATAAACATAGTGTCTATACACATAATTTTGTCTCTTGCCTTTTTCCCAGTGGATGTTCTCTCCAAGTCAAGGTTACACCTATTTAACACATAGGCTCCACCCTGATGGGCCTTGGTCAGCCCTGGGTGAGTTCCCCTGGGACTCACACAAGCCACAAGGGTGAGTTCCCAGTTATTGGCTTGGGAAGGTCCTGACCACTCCTGCCTGCTGACTTCTGAAGAGGCTGGCAAAATCCCTGACTGCCAGGGAAGGAAAGCCCTTCTGTCTGTCGGTTCTGCTTGAGGGCTCTGGGATGGAGAGCAACAGAGGCTGGGGGTCAGCTATAGGGGACACTGAAGAAAATGGGAGGAAGTAGGGGCAGTGGAGACCACAGCATGAATCAGTGAACTGAAGGGGGCTAGGTGCCATGGCTCAAGCCTCTAAACCCAGCAATTTGGGAGGCCAGGCAGGAGGATAGCTCAAGTCCAGGAGTTGGAAACCAGCCTGGGCAACATAGCGAGACCTCATCTCTACAAAAAATAAAAAAATTAGCTGGGTATGGGGGCACACACCTGTAGTCCCACCTACTGGAGGGGGAGGAGAGGGGAGGGTAGGGAGGGCTGCGGCTGAAGGGTTCAAGACTGTGGTGAGCCATGACTTTACCACTGCACTCCAGCCTGGGTGACAGAGTGAGACGCCAGCTCAAGGGGAGGGGGCTTCCTCAGTAGGGGGCCCTGAGCTTGTGCTGACTGTGCACAGTCTGAGCCCCAAGGGGGCTCTAAGCAGTGGGCCTTGGGGAGGTAGGGAGTGGGGGAGGGGAGCGACTGCAGGGACAGGAGGGATTCTGCAGAGAAAGCCTGTGAAGAGAGGCTGTGCAAAGCTGTGAGTGCCTGAGAGCTGCTCCTGAGATGAGCTCCCAGGGAGCCTTGGGGTAGGGGGACTGCCAGACTCCAAACTGCAGGCTGGACCCTGACTAGCTCTGGACTCCCGGAGGCCTCTCTTCAGTCAGTCAGTGGTGCCTTGTGCTCTGGGGCACCCTGGTAGTGTGTGCTTATGGGAGGGCCTGCTGTGTGCAGGCAGCACTGGGCAGAATGGGGAGGTGGGGTGTGAGTGGGAGGGGTGCTCCTTCATGTGAACACGAGGGAGGCTCCTGAGTGTCTCCCTGCCATGGCAGCCGACAGGGCCCATTTGTCATAGGTCACTGGTTACCATGGAAAATGGAAAGAGCAGCTCTGGGCTCAGCCTTTGAGAAAAAGGGCTGGAAACGGAAAGGGCAGTAGCAAGGCATGCCTAAGGTTCCATCCTGCCTATCCAGTACCTGGTGGCCGGAAGCAGCAACCTCTGAGGCCTTCTTGGGAGGCGCTCACTCTTCTGCATGGGTCATGTGGGGGCTGCGTTCTCCAGGGTCCCCAGTGCTACTCCCAGGCCAGGAGTTCTCAACTCTTCCGAGAGTATCTGGCTCATCTGGGGCCAGAGTCCCCTCCCCTTCCAACTGCACTCTCCCACATCTCTCCTCCTCCTGTAGAGTTTGAACCCTTTCTGTTTTCCATGTTCACTCCTGCCGATTTCATGGATGATGTCAGAGCCCGTGGATGACCCCACTGCTGCCCTGGGAACCAGCCCCTGATGGTCGTGCAGCCCTGGAGACTCCTCCCAAGCCTCCTGAACCTTTGGTCACATCTTCATTCCCAGTGCCTTCAATTTTTCCACTTCTGAAAATGTGAACTCAACTGCGTCCACCTACTTCCTGCCCTCTCACCTGCCCCATCCTTAGATGTTGCACCCATGACATATCTAGTCTTTAACCTCATTAGGGTTCTAGATGGCCCATTCTCTCAATCTATCATGGTCTCTGAGCTTCACCTCCTTTCTGATCCCGGTACTGGTCTGTGGCCTGTTAGGAACTGGCCCGTACAGCAGGTGAGTGAGTGAAGCTTCATCTGTATTTACAGCCACTCCTCATCACTCACATTACTGCCTGAGCTCTGCCTTCTGTCAGATCAGTCGCAGCATTAGATTGTCATATGAGTACGAACCCTATTGTGAACGGTGCATGTGAGGGATCTAGGTTGCATGTTCCTAGCACTGGGGAGCAGTTTAACACAGATGAACATTATCAGTGAGGTTTGAATGCGCACAGACTATCATCGATTGCTTGCAGACTCATATCAAAAAAGTGAATGGCAAGTGAGTTGATGTGCTTCAGTTGTACAGCTGCATCTGGTGGCAGGCTTTAAGTCAGAATCCGACACTTATTTTAGTTCGTGTGTGTTCTGCCCATTATTTTATTTACCACTTCTGTCTGTACCTTCTCCTGCACTGCGCACTGGTCTGTTTTGGTAAACCCACAGGCTGACCCTAGCCAACATGAGTAACAAACAAACGTCATTGGAGAGCTTCTTTGACAAGGGGGAAAGACCCAATGATGAGACAGTTAAGACTCTAAGACTACCAACAAAAATAAAGCTGCATTTAAAAGAAAATACCAAGAATTCTACTTAAATTATGGATTCACTGCAACAGGTGATTTCACATTTTTCAAGACTACTTTGCATTATATGGCAACTGGTTATCCAGCAAAGCCATGAAACCTTCAAAACTGCTTCGTCACATGGAGACCAAGCATTCTGCATTCAAAGACAATCTTCGGAGTTTTTCAAAATAAAAAAAGTCATTTCATCAAATGTGTCTGCACTGAGAGCATAATTCTTAGTGGCTAACTGCAATTGCCAGAGCTAAGAAGCTCTTTACTGGTCCTGCCTGCTGCTAAGGACATTTATCATCAACTTTAAGGAGATGCTGCAGTTCAAAACATGGCACATGCTCCTCTTTTGGCCTAGCACCATAACTAGACGAATTGATGAAATAGCAGAGGATATTGAGGCATAATTGTTAGAGAGGATTAATGAAGTTGGGCGCGGTGGCTCACACCTTTAATCCCAGCACATTGGGAAGCAGAGACATGTGGATTGCTTGAACCCACGGGTCTGAGGCCAGCCTGGGCAACTTGGCGAGACCTTGTCTCTACAATAAATAAATAAATAGGCCGGGCTCAGTAACTCAGCCTGTAATCCCAGCACTTTGGGAGGCCAAGCTGTGTGGATTGCCTGAGCCTGCAGGTTCAACACCTGCCCGAGCAATTTGGCGAGACCTCGTCTCTACAATAAGTAAAAAACAAGTCAGGCATGGTAGCATGCGCCTGTAGTTCCGGCAACTTGGAAGGGTGAGGTGGAAGGATCACTGCAGCCCAGCAGGTAGAGGCTGCGGTGGCCGGGAGCATGCCACTGCACTCCCGTCTGGGTGACAGAGTGAGACTCCAACTCAAAAAAATAAAATAAATAAATAAAATAAAATATAAATAAATAAGTAAAATTAACCGGGCATGGTGGCATGCACCTGTGGTTCCAGCTACTTGGGAGGCTGAGGTGGAAGTATCATGTGAGCCCACAGGTCGAGGCTGCAATGGCTGTGAGTGTGCCACTGCACTCCAGCCTGGGTGGCAGAGTGAGACACGGCCTCAAAAAAAAAAAAAGAGAAAGGATTAATGAGTTACTGTGGCATGCAATCCAGGTTGACAAGGCAACAATGCTTGTTTTTGTGTGACATATTTTTCAGGAGAACGTGCATGAGGTTATGTTATGTGCACTTTTGGTGCCAACCAATATCACAGCTGGAGAACTATTCAAGTCTTTGAATGATTACATATCAGGAAAACTGAAGAGTCATTTTGTGTCGGTATATACACAGATGGAGCGGATGCTATAATGGACATCTTTCTGATTTTACTACTTGGGTCAAAAAGGTCGCTTCTGAATGTGAGTTTATGAACTGTATCATCCATAGAGAAATGCTGCCTAGCCAAAAAATGTCCCCTGAACTTAACAACATTTTGTAGGATGTGGTTAAAATTATCAACCACATTAAAGTACATGCCCTTAACTCACATCCGTTCTCACAGATCAGTGAGGAGATAGATGCAGAGCACACATATCTTCTCTTATACACGGAAGTGAGATAGTTTTCTAAAGGTATATCACTAGCCAGAGTTTTATAGTTATGAGCACCACTCCAGATATTTCTTTTAGAAAAACAATTACCACTGGCAGCACATTTCAGTGACATAGAATGGGCAACAAAACTTGTCTACTTGTGTGACATATTCAACCTGTTCAACAAACTCAATCTGTCACTTCAAGGAAGAACAACTGTGTTCAAATCAGCAGATAAAGTGGCTACATTCAGAGCTAAACTGGAATTATGGGGCAGTGAGTGAACACTGGGGTTTTTGACGTGCTTCAAACATCAGCAGAAGAGTCTCACTGTCGCCCAGGCTACAGTGCAGTGGCACGCTCACGGCCACCACAACCTTGACCTTCTGAGCTCAGGCGATCCTTCTGCCTCAGTCTTCCAAGTAGTTGGAACTACAGGTGCTGACCACCATGCCTGGCTAATTTTTTTGATTTATTGTAGAGACGAGGTCTCACCAAGTTGCTCAGGCTGGTCTCGAACCCTGGGCTCAGGCAGTCCTGTCACCTCAGTCTCCCAAAGTGCTGGGATTACAGGCATGAACCACCACACCTGGCTTAGTAGAGATCTTGAAAGAGACTGAGCCTGGGCCTTTTTTCTCCCAGCTGGTGCATGATCACCCATCTTAGCTTTCAAAAGCATTTGAGCATTACCCAACTACAAAAGACCTCTGAACTGGGAAGGAATGAATCTGCCACTCATTTGTGAATAACCAAGATGAATTGTCTCTGTCTATGCTAGAAGAGGACCAGCTGCTTGAAATTGCAAATGATGGTGGCCTTAAAAGTATGTTTAAGACAACTTCAAATCTCCATATGTTCTGAATTAAAGTCAAAGTAGAATATCCTGAGATTGCCACAAAAACACTGGAAAGCCTGCTTCTGTTTCCAACATCCTATCTTTGTGAAGCAGAGTCTTCTGCAGTGACAGCAACCAAAATGAGATTATGGAGTAGACTGGGCATAAGCAACACACCTCAGGTATCACTGTCTCCCATCATTCCCAGATGGGACTGTCTAGTCGCAGGAAAACAAGCTCAGGGATCCCACTGATTCTGCATTATGGTGAGTTGTATAATTATTTCATTATATATTACAATGTAAAACTAATAGAAATAAAGTGCACAATAAATGTAATATGCTTGAATCATCCTGAAACCACCTCCCACCCCCTGCACGCCCTGGTCCGTGAAAAAATTTTCTTCCATAAAACCAGTCCCTGATGCCATAAAGGTTGGGCATCTACATAGTCAGGTGTTATTGCCAAGTCAGTCTTGACATCTGGGAGCCCATCTCTCTCTCTTTTTTTTTTTTGAGTTGGAGTCTCACTCTGTAGTCCAGGCTGGAGTGAATGGCTGGCTCACAGCTACTGTAGCCTCGACCTGCTGGGCTCAGGCAATCATTCCACCTCAGCCTTTCAAGTAGCTGGAACTATAGGTACATACCACCACACCCAGCTAATTTTTTTTATTGTAGAGTCAAGGTCTTGCCAAATTGGTCAGGCTGGTCTTGAATCTCAGGGCTCAGGCAATCCTCTCATCTCCACCTCCCGAAGTGCTGGGATTACAGGCGTGAGCTACCACATCTGGCTCCATCTCATTTTTGTACATTTCTCAGGGTCTTCTCCCTTCCCCATTCTTTTCTTCTAATGGATCCAACAAATTTTCTTTGTTCCAAGATTCAATTATGGAGAGGAGGGCAAGGGCATATCCTAGCATTTGAATGCTTTCCCCAAAGGGGGCATCCCTCTCTATGTGACTCGGTGGGACACCAAGCCCAGGCTCCCACTACAGAAGCTGAAAGAGTTCTGGACACTCTCCACCTCTGACATCCACTGTGTGGCCCACAACAGAACCAGCCAGCTGGATGACCCAACATGGGACTTGTAGCTGGAGCAGGTGACACTATGCTATGTGACAACAGGGGCAGGTGTGTCCAGGAACAGCAGCGCTGACAGCAGCATCCTGCCTAACCTCTCGAGGGTTCTGCTCTTCTTCTCAGTTGGATTTTCCAAACTTCATGTTGATATTCTGAGCTACCAAGAGCCTTTCAACAAATATGAATTCCTTTTCTGCTTAAATTGGCCGGAGTCATTTGCAACCAAGAAGCTTATCACATCCATCTGTCAACTGGTTTGAAGGTTACACATTCTGTTTGTCTATTAGTGGTTATCTTTACAGGTTTCTAAGAAGAACAGACATTATCATTGATTTTTTTTTTAAACCAGAAACTACAGTCTGTAATATTCAACAATCATTCTCATCCCCTCTACTCTGTTTTTAAATGGCAAGGAAAACGAGGACAGATTGAAAGAATTTGATCCCAGAAACTTACTTACATTTTTCTAATGGTCTAAATATCTTCAGCATAAGAAAGGAATTCCAGTGTGCTTCACTGACAAAGCAGTAGAATGGAGAGGTGACGTGCAAAGACTTGAAGTCAGGCTGCAAGGTGCTCACTAATCATCCTTATGCGTCAAAACAGCCTCAGGTCAAAGCCAGACTGGACTGAGAAGTATTGACATTTCTTAAGAAAGAAAATCCAACCCTCCTGCACAAAAATAAGAGCCTCAGAGGCAAACAGTGACAATCTGCAGCATCCTTCCAAACAGTATCCAGGCTTCTAAATCTACAAGGTGTAGTCTGGGGATGGTAGTGACTATCTAAGGTAAATGTCCCTTGTGTGTGGCTTCTTTATGGCAACACCTTATCCTCACGCTCTTTCAGGCTTCTGCACAGGGCAGGGCAGGAAAATTGGGAGAACTGGGCAGAAACAAAGGCTGAAGCTCAGGTGGGGGACATTAGGGACTCAAGGAAGGCTGAATCTGGCTGTGCAAGTGTCCCCTGCCTTTGAAGAGGTGGCCATGGGCTGGGGTTAGGCTGGAGAACTTGGGAAGCTGAAGTCATGTCCTATGGAACATCTTTAAGGTCTCGGATCTTTTATTCTAGTATTCAAGCTCCTTCATTGGCTCTAAGCAACGTGGCATCATTCAGCTAACATCTGTGGAGCACCAACCATGTGCCAGGTATGGTACAAGGCTGGGGCGGGGTGGCAGGGAAAGGACAAATAAACAGACTGTCATATAAATGCTGTGACAGCTGGAATTCGGGCACAGAAGACAGACCCCTGCCCCAGTGGAAGGAAGACTTCCAGGATGAGGCGATGCTGCTCAAGAGGCATGAAGTCCTAGAAGAGGGGTCCAATTGGACTCTGAGCTTTGGCCAGGGGAGACAGGAGCAGCTTTAATGGCTATTCCACCGAAACTGAATCCAGGGGAGGAGAGGGGAGATCCTAAAAAGAATGAGAGCTGTCAGGAGGCAGAATGAACACTGGACAGGCACACAGAAAAGCCAAACCAGCTGCAGTCCACTGTCATCACTGCTGTCCTCTGGACTTCCATTGCTGTCCTCCCTGGAACTTGGATTTGAAACCTTCCTTCCAGTCTTTCTCCTTGTCTGTCTCACCTCCAGTAGACATGCTCAGGCAGGATTTCTTTTATTTCCATTTTAGGAAATTTGAAAAAAAGAAAAGCACACACACAAAAAAACCCCACCGGAAAAAAAATTACTTCTATTCCCAGCATCCAAACATTTTGGCATTTTGTTCCTGTAATTTTTCCACATATTACCCACCCCCTCCAATTTAATGAACAAAAGATTGTTACCAATCATTTGCTTTGTAAAACGACATTGCCCAAAACCATCCAGCAGAAAGTTAATGCCTGTCATGGATTAATCAAGCCGGCAACACTCAAGCTGATCAATTTTAACACCAGTGAAAGTGGGACGACTAGATGTAAAGTGGTTAGGTGCCTCCTAGAGGAATGAAACAGAAGTACAACAGCACCAACAAGAAGTCTTGCAAAAAACAGTAGAACCCGAGTCTGAGGAAGCCTCCAGTGTTACAGTGAAGGAATATGGTAAAGACACCACAAGATGTCAGCTGAATCCAGATTAAGGATAATTCTATGGGACAAATGACTCAGTTTCTTCAACAAATAAAAGACTTTTTAAAAAATTGAGTCAGAGTCTCACTCTGCTGCCCAGGCTGGAGTGCAGTGGCATGCTCACGGCCAACGCAGCCTCGTCTTGCTGGGCTCAGGTGATCCTTCAGCCTCAGTCTTTCAAGTAGCTGGAACTACAGACGTGTGCTACCACGCCTGGCTTATTTTTTTGATTTATCATAGAGATGAGAGGTCTTACCAAGTTTCCCAGGCTGGTCTCGAACTCCTGGAGTCAGACAATCCTCTCACCTCGGCCTCCCAAAGTGCTGGGATTACAGACTTGAGTCATTGCACCTGGTCAATAAAAGACATTTTTAAAAGGGAGTTTCTCTAATATAGATTTAAAAAGATTTAAGAGACATCAACCAAATATGTAGAAAAATCTGAATCATAATTCAAACAAAGCAACAATTAAAAGCAATAATTCAAACAAAGCAACAATTAAAAGACACTTTTGAGACAGAAAATTGAACTCAGACTAGATATTAGATAAGGAGCCTCCGGCCGGGTGCAGTGGCTCAAGCCTGTAATCTCAGCACCTTGGGAGGCCGAGGTGAAAGGATTGCTTGAGCCCATGGGTTTGAGATCTGCCTGGCCAACTTGGCAAGACCTCGTCTCTACAGTAAATAAAAAAATTAGCTGGGCATGGTGGTGTGCACCTGTAGTTCCAGCTATTTGGAAGGCTGAAGTGGAAGGATCACCCAAGCCCAGTAGGTCGAGGCTGTGGTGGCCGGGAGTGGCCACTGCACTCCAGTCTGGGCGACAGAGTGAGACTCCAATTCAAAAAAAAAAACAAAAACAGAACAAAAACAAAAACTTTAAGTTCCCCCCCCTCTCCCCCCAAATAAAAGTAAAAAGAAGGAAAGGAGGGACGGGAATAATTTAAAAAATAATGGCAAAAAAAGTGAAGTTTTAAAGCTGAGTGATGGGTAAAATGGGATTATTACATATTCTTCCTATTAAGTATACATTTGAAAATGTCCAGGATAGGCGAGGCTTGGTGGTTCAAGCCTGTAATACCAGCTTGGGAGGCTGAGATGAGAGGATTGCCTGAGTCCGGAGATTCGAGATCTGCCAGAGACCAGCTCCAGCTGGGTTCAGGGTATCCCAAAGGTGGAGATGGCGTTGGCAATTGGGGGAAGAAGAGAGAAAGAAAGAGACTGAACTCCAGTCTAGTGCAGAAGCAATGTGAGACTTATTGGGAATTACAACGGGTCTTTTATACACAAAGTCAGATGTGGGAGGGGCGGCCCCCACCCACCAGAAACCTTAATCCATGAAAACTTAATCAATGATTGCCTTTAAACCCTTTTCATATGATAATCTTAAAACCCCATAGAGGATAACCTAATCTGTGACTGATATATTCTATAAACCTTTTTCATCCTAAGCTGATTGATTTATACCAAGTTAAACAATTCTATAGAAGCTTAAGTATTTACTTTACAAACGAAAGTGGCCCATCCCAGAATGTTTGGAATGTGGCCCAGTCCAAAGTTCACAGTGGGCTACCTGCAAGTAACCCAGCCTCATTCTTTCAACAAAATGGCCATCTTCTAAAATTATATTCTACAATTTACACCTTTAATAAATCCTAAGATCATGACCCAGAAGCCTGTGACCAATACTAAGGCTCTTAGGTGTGACACGAGTTTGAATTATAAGTTGTGTGAAAGCCAAACTGCAGTTTGTGGAAGAATGGGGAGCAATGAGCTTCTAAAGTTAGCTTGTGTTCGTCCCGGTCTCAGCGTTTTTATGTTTTGAGCTCACAGGAGCTTAATCTGGTTAGTGCTGAGTAGAAAGGGAGAGGAAATGGGGTCAATAGCTCCCGAACGCATCCTAGTGGTCTTGAGGTCAACGGCCCTTCCTGATCCCTAACGTTCAGTGGGCCTCCGTGGCCGGCTCCCAACAGAGATCAGCTTGGACAACTTGGTGAGACCTCGTCTCTACGATAAATCAAAAAATTAACCGGGTGTGGTGGTGCGTTCCTGTTGTTCCAGCTAATAGGAAGACTGAGGCAGAAGGATCGCCTGAGTTCAGTAGGTCGAGGTTATGTTGGCTGTGAGCATGCCACTGCACTCCAGCCTGGGTGACAGAGTGAGACTCCAACTCTAAAAAAAATAAAATACTGTTATTTTAAAAAAATGCATTAAATCTAAAAAAAATAAAATAAAGAAAATGTCCATGATATATATTTTTTTTCTCTGTTGCCCAGGCTGGAGTACAGTGGCATAATCATAGTTCACTGCAGCCTTGAACTTCTGGCTCAAGTGATCCTCCAACCTCAGCCTTCCGAGTAGTTGGGACAACAGGCATGAGCCACCATGCCCAGCTAAGTTTGTTTTTTTAAGTTTGCAATAAAGCTGGGCATAGTGGTATATGCCTAAGGTTCCAGTTATTCAGAAAATGGATGCAGAAAAATCACTGGAGCCCAGGAGTTCAAGACCAGCCTGGGCAACACAGAGAGAGCTCATCTCTAAAACAAAAAAAAAATTTAAGTTTACAGTAAAGATTCATGTATATGTCTCTCCATCAATCTGAGTGTTTCTCTAGGTTAGAAACCTGTCAAGTGAGCCGGGCTCAGTGGCTCAGCCTGTAATCCCGCGCCTTTGGGAGGCTGAGGTGAGTGGAT
>NW_007251128.1:357009-360982 GCF_000164805.1 Carlito syrichta | reverse complement strand
CACTGCACTCCAGTCTGGGCGACAGAGTAAGACTCCAACTCAAAAAAAAAAAAGAAACCTGTCAAGTGGAATTCCTAAAGTAATAAATGATAATTTTTATCTTTACTGGAAATTGCCAAATTTCTCACCAGGTGTTTACAACAATTTGCCTTTTCACCAGTGTACGCACAATTCCAAAACACTTGCTTTAATTTCAGTCAATCTGATGGATGAAAGAATGTTATTATTATTTTAAATTATATGTCTCTGATGGCTGTATAGTTGAGCATATCTTTATTATCTTTATTTGCTTCATATCTTTATTTACTACTTAAATTTCTTCTGAAAATTGTTTTGCATATCCTTCCCCCATTTTTTTTTTTTTTTTTTTTTTAGAGTTGGAGTCTCACTCTAAAAAAATGCTGGGGTGGCAATGGCACACTCACGGCCACCCCAGTATTTACCTACTGGGCTCCGGCGATCCTTCCACCTCAGCCTTCCAAGTAGCCAAACTACAGGCGCACGCTACCAACCCAGTTAATTTTGATTTATTGTAGAAAGAAGTTTGCCTGGGGGGGTCGAACCCACAGGCTCAGGCAATCTACTCGCCTCTTCTTCCCAAAGTGCTGGGATTACAGGCTGAGCCACTGAGCCCAGCCCCATTCACCCATTATTATTATTGATTTCTAGTTCTTTTTTTTTTCTTTTTTTTTTAGCTGGAGTCTCACTCTGTCACCCAGACGGGAGTGCAGTGGCACGTTCCAGGCCACCGCAGTCTGGGCTCCGGCGATCCTTCTGCCTCAACCTTCCAAGTAGCTGGAACTACAGGCAGACACTACCATGCCCAGCTAAATTTTTGATTTATTGTAGAGACAAGGTCTCACCAAGTTTCCCAGGCTAGTCTCCAACCCCTGAGCTCAGGCAATCCTCTCGCCTCGGCCTCCCAAAGACCTGGGATTACAGGTTTGAGCCACTACACCCGATGATTTCTATTTCTTTATTATAATCATACTAAATGTGTGCTAATAATATTATTAATACTTCTTTCCAATTTGGACCTTATGTTTTAAATTTGTTTATAGACTCCTGTATCCAGAAATTTTAAATTGTAATGTGGTCAAATCTGTCACCATTTCATTTGCAGGGGAGAAAATCTTTTCCTCACCTATTGAAAAGGCTATGGCTGACAACCCTGTAACAATCAGATTTATGTGAGAAAGGCATAACAAATGTATTCAAAGTTTTGTGTGACACAGGAGCCTTCAGAAATGAAGACCCAACGACCTAGGGAAAACTGCATTTTATTTTTTTTCAGTTAGAGTCTCACTCTGTCGCCTAGGCTGGAGTGCAGTGGCACGCTCATGGTCACCGCAGCCTCAACCTGCTGGGCTTAGGTGATCCTTCTGCCTTAGCCTTCAAGTAGCTGGAACTACAGGCATGTGCCACCATGCCTGGCTAATTTTTTGATTTATTGTAGAGACGAGGTCTCACCAAGTTGCTCAGGATGGTCTTGAACCTGTGGGCTCAGGCAATCCTCTTACCTCAACCTTCCAAAGTGCTGGAATTAGAGGCATGAGCCACCGCACCCGGTCAAAACTGCATTGCTATGCTAAGTCTTATGACATAAGTGGATAGTTTGTGGAGAAACATGATTGGACAAAAAGGGATATGATTTAGAGGCAATTAACGAAGGGGGCGGGGTGGGGGGACTTCAACAAGACTTGTTTATTGAGCTTTTTTTCTGTCTCTCTATGACATTCCTTCTCCCTAGATATGGGGCAGGACTCCTCTAAAATGAGGGTCTTATGATCTACTTTCAGGTGAGGTAGGTCAGTGAATTCCTTCATGATCATGTTTCAGGGAAGAAAAGCTGGAGTAGATCATAGTGACCTTTTTACTTCTGTGGTTTTTTCCATTGCCAGGGTGCCATATTTTGGCACATTAAGGGATTTTAATCCTTGCGTCTTAAGAATGACATTCAAATTCTAAGCTGTTACTAATCTTAACGTTTCTTAATTTTTATCATCAAATGTTTATTTTACATTTTCACAGTTTTTTATTTTTGGTAGGGTCTCAGTCTGTTGCACAAGCTGGAGTGCAGTGGCACATCATGGCTCACTGAGGCCTCAACCTCCTGAGCTTAGGTGATTGTTCCGCTTCAGTCTCTTGAATAGCTGGTACTATAGCCCTGCACCACCACACTTGACTAATTTTTTATAGAGTCAAGGTCTTGCTATGTTGCCCAGGCTGGTCTTGAACTCCTGGGCTCAAGTGATCCTCCTGCCTTGGCCTCCCAAAATGCTGGGATTACAGATATAAGCCACTGCGCCCAGCCTGTTTTCTTAAAGTTAGTTCCCTATTTAAAATGATATGGTGTTTTCCTACCTTTAGTCTGTTAGTTTGACATATTTCCTTACCTTAAAACATTGCCTTGCATTTAGCCAGGCATAAATTCTGCTTGGTCAATATTCTTTTACTATATTGCTTGATTCGGTTCTCTAATATTTTATTTGAACTTTGCATCTGTTCATGAACGAAATGAGCTTTGGTCTTCTTTTCATCAATGGTTCTTGGTTGTTTTTCTTTTTTTTTTTTTTGAGTTGGAGTCTTACTCTGTCTCCCAGGCTGGAGTGCAATGACATGCTTATGGCCACCCCAGCATCAATCAGTTGGGCTCAGGCGATCCTTCCACCTCAGCCTTCCAAGTAGCCAGAACTACAGGTGTGCACTACCATGCCTGGCTAGTTTTTGAGTTATTGTAGAGATGATGTCTGGCCAAGTTGCCCAGGCTGTTCTTGAACCCGTGGGTTCAGGCAATCCCCTCACCTTGGCCTCCCAAAGTGCTGGGATTACAGGCTTGAGCCACCGCAGCCGGCCTTGATCAGTTTTCTTAAAATATTTGGGTTAAGCTGGGTTCGGGTGGCTCAGCCTGTAATCCTGCGCCTTTGGGAGGCTGAGGCTGAGGTGAGTGGATTGCCTGAGCCCGCGGGTTCAAGACCCGCCTGGGTAGCGAGACCTCATCTCTACAATAAATCAAAAAATCAGCCGGGCATGATAGCGCGTGCCTGTAATTCCGGCTACTTGGAAGGCTGAGGTAGAAGGATCGCCGGAGCCCAGCAGGTCGAGGTTGCGGTGGCCAGGAGTGGCCACTGCACTCCAGTCTGGGCGACAGAGTGAGACTCCAACTCAAAAAAAAAATATTTGGGTTAGTTTTGTAAGTTAGGTAAAAATGTGATGAGGTACCAAATCTAAAATATGTAGGCAAATTATCTTTTTTATTCTCCTTTCTTTCCAATTTAGGTCTTCCTGAAGCTAGGATCAAGCCAGGGTTCTTTACTCAGGACCACCCTTCCCTATCTCCCAAACACACAAATATCTCAAAGTGCCATTTTCCAAGCCCCAATGTGGGGCTAACTCCCAGGGTTTTGATCCTTCTGCTGGACCTAATGATGCTAATGGTGGTCCAACTCAAAGAAACCAACAGACAGTACTAAGTGATTGGGAAAATTCATGGCCTTAATTTCGTTAAATGTAAAATGTAACCATTGATAACTAAGTCACAAATTTGTAGAAAGTCACCATAAAATGTATGAAAAAGCAGCCAGGGCACTGCATTGCATAAAATAAGTATTAATGTATTTTACCTAAAATGATTACCACTATTATTACCAGGAGAAGGGGTGCTCCTACCCTCGTGGGACGGGTAGATGACTGGATTCTTGTGTTCACATTTGCTAAGAATTCACAAACACATGGAGAAGTTGAATAAGCAAGTAGCTTTACTAAACAAAGAAGAGTACACACTCAAGAGAGGAGAGTGGGCAGAAACAGCCTAAAGAAAGCTGCAGCTTCTGCTCCCAACTATTGTTAAACTACAACTTTTAGCCGGGCTCAGTGGCTCAGCCTGTAATCCCAACGCTTTGGGAGACTGAGATGAGTGGATTGCTTGAGCCCGCGGGTTCGAGACCCGCCTGGGCAACTTGGTGAGACCTCA
>NW_007251128.1:353255-356977 GCF_000164805.1 Carlito syrichta | reverse complement strand
CCAAGTTGTCCAGGCTAGTGTGTGTGTGTGTGTGTGTGTGTGTGTGTGTGTGTGTGAGATTTATTGCAGAGACGAGGTCTCACCACCAAGTTGTCCAGGCTAGTGTGTGTGTGTGTGTGTGTGTGTGTGTGTGTGTGTGTGTGATTTATTGCAGAGACGAGGTCGCACCACCAAGTTGTCCAGGCTAGTGTGTGTGTGTGTGTGTGTGTGTGTGTGTGATTTATTGCAGAGACGAGGTCTCACCACCAAGTTGTCCAGGCTGGTCTCGAACCTCTGGGTTAAGGCCATCCTCTCGTCTCAGCCTCCCAAAGTGCTGGTATTATAGGTTGAGCCATAGCGCCCAATCAACTTTTATTCTTAGAGGTACTAAGGAATGGATTTTTCCTAGAAATGGGTGGTCCTAGGGCTGGGTTTCTGTTCCTCTCTCACAACTGACAGGGGAGTTTTAGCCTTTATAGGGTCATAGGTAACTGTTATGATAGCAGATGTACAATGGGAATGGGAGGCTACCCTAGGATAATTTTATGCGAATAGTATGAAGGTTTATGGCTATCTTAGGTTAGCCTTGGTTACTGATGTCCATGCTCAGGGGTCTCGAAGTTGTGTCTGCGTTGGTGGTCAGCTCTCAACCACAAGCATCCTGGATAGACAGACTACAGTGCAGCGCCTAGGTGTATCTCAGCGTCTAGCAATTAGACAGCTGTTTAGTTTCCTACAGCCGGGCTGCCTGCTTGCATGATTCTACACCAGGTGCTACAGACGTCAATGAGCTGGGACCTTTTCCTACGGCCCTGCAGTTCTCCCAGTTTAACCTGTCTTCTCTATCGCTAATACTAAGTGCTTCACTGCCCAGTCTCCACTCTACGTCGGGTTGATCCTGTGACCCTCAGACTGTTAACTCCGTGCCTTTCAGGCTGAAAACGACAGTGACGACACAAACACACACTACGCCCTGCGTAAGAAGGCGGCCTACACGGGTTAACAGCCTAAGCGCTTGGGCCCCATCCTGGCACAAGAGCCCTCAAGGAGGTGATTTTGTAGCTTGTTTACTTTCATACCGCCCCACCGGGAGATGAACAACGGGCCGTGTGACCTTCTGCCAGCTCTCCGAACTCCCCGAACTCTGCAGAGACAGCGCCTACTGCCTGGCCGCGATTCTAGGGACCCGCACCAACTAGATACAGCATACGTACACCACCTGCCCCCGCACCAGGCAGAACCAAAATGTCCGCCCGGCGCGCAGGCGCAGCACGTGCAATCCCGCCGGAGACCCCGCCTCCAAGCCCCTCCCCTCCCTGGGTCGTGGCTTGGGATTGGCCCAGGGGTGAGGCGGGTTCTGGTTGGCCGAATCGGAGTCACGAGGACGCCGTCGCCGAATGGGTCGTCATTCCCCCGGGCCCTGGGTCTTGGGCGGCCTCAGGGAGGGCAACCTCGATCGCTCTGCGCCTGCGGGCACTCTCCGGGCTCTCCCGGGCGACCTGCTCTTGGGCGTCGCGGGCGGTGACTCGCAGCACGGCAGCCTCCAAGCCCTTGCAGGGCTCTGGGAGGGCGGGGCCCTACTCTGGCGACAGCCTTGAAGGAGGAGAACCTGTTAGGATCAGGACTGTAACGGGTTAACTTGGGAAGCTGTGATTATAGGCTCGTTTGTGTTCCAGATTCTGATGGTGTTAGTGATGGAATCTGCCTCAGTTTACACTGAGTTCTCTGGCTGAAGAGGTAATGGCACTTGAATTGTAGATATTGGTTTTGTCCCTGTATGGGGCCTTTATTTTGGCCTTTTTAGTTACATTTGAATAGTCTGGTGGAATTAATTTTTTTTTAGTGGGTAGTGCTTGATTTATTAGTATTACAAAAGAGTTTATATACAAAACAAACTGATTTTTGTTCTGGAGGGTTAGAAGCACTCTTCAACAAAATTGAATGCAAGTTAAAGCATGGATTCCACAATTTTTTTTTAAAAAGGAAAGTTATTTGAAAACACGTGATGAAGGGAACAGAATGAGAGAAGGGAGGAGTTCCTGGAAGTTGGCCTTTTTTTTTTCTTTAAAACCTTGAGGGATTTTCACTTCTAGATTTTGTGGCAAAAGAGGATGTATGGGAGACCTGACTTAAAACATGCATCAACAATTATCTTCTTTTTCTATTCTTAATATTCGCTGGTGTGAGTAAAATATTCCAAATGAAAATAAAAGTTAAGATGAACTTATTAGGGATACAAATGTACTATTGCACATTTCAGAGGCATGTTGAAGGCCATTGATGTACCTAATAATAATCTTGTCCAATTTAAGCAGGAAAAAAATCAAGGTGAATGAAGAAAATGAATCTTTCCCCAAAGGGGATAGAAGGTGGGGAAGATGAGATATCAGAAGATAAGGACAATGGCGGTAGAGATGAGGTAATTATATGAGCAGCGTTGAGCAGAATAACTTTTATTAATGTCAGCAATCCAAATCCAGAGTAAAACAGTTAAATTGCATTGTTTAATATTAAAAAATGGTATTGTGAACACTTTTTACACTTTTTAGCTATTACAGTTTTGCAAGTCTATCCTGAACCGCATACCAAAATCTGACAAGGTAATTTTGAAAAGAGGAAATCACAGGCCATTCTCTTTCTCTCTTTCGTGGGCATCCATACAGAAATTCAGACAAAATATTAGCAAATTGAATATCAATGTTATGTAAAAAGAGTAATACATCATATTATGTTGTGATCAAATGTGGTTTATTTTGGGAATACTAAGGTGTTTTACGTTTGAAAAATATTTGTTGTCTAGAGATTCCAGTTTAAAGAAAGTTGCGATTCTTAAAATTCATTCGTTAAAATCCATTAGTCTGTGTGCCTGCCAAATATGTTTCCATATTTATTCTTTTGACAAAAAATATCCATGTTCTGTTTCTGTCTGGGACCTTCTGCTTTGGTATTTGAAAATAGATAGGTTCAAGTTGTGTCCTGAAAGAATTGAGGTGGATGAGTGACTACATAATTAATGAATATTGAATGCTTTATGAGAAGGGACCCCCCCAAAATTAGAATAACCTTTTGGAGGGCAGGCCCCTTGTAGTACACTCAGAATTTTTCCTTCAGATCAAACAGTCAACCAAAGTTTTTATCTGGAAGTATTGAGAACGTTGCATCATGGTTTGCAGAAGAAATGTCCCAAGTTGTGCCAAACAGGTGACTGGTTCTTTCACCATGACAACACACCTGTCTACGCTGAGCTGAGTGTTGAACAGTTTTTAACCAAAAATAGCATGACCCCTATATGCCACCTTCCCTATTCATCTGATCTTGCCCTGAGTGACTTTTTTTTTGTTTCCCCGGATGAAAAAAATCCTCAAAGGGAAACATTTTGCTGATGTAGAAAAGGTGAAACAAAGAACAGCAGAGGCACTAAGAGATTGAAATGGACAGGTTCAAAAACTGTTTTGAGCAGTGAAAAAATCATCTCAATAGGTGTATGGAGAGTCCTTTGAAGGTGACTGAAGTTTAACCTTGTAAGAATAAATATACAATTTTTTATAAATAAATTCCAGGTTTTTTGGGGTCCTTCTGTATTTGAAAGCCACTGTGCTAGGACTTTATGCAGTGTCTCGTCTTCGTGGCAGCCATGTTAGGTAGACATCAAGAGCTTCATTTTATAGACAGGAAAGCAGATTTTTTTTTTTTTCCAAGTTGGAGTCTCACTCTGTCACCCAGACTGGAGTGCAGTGGCCGCT
>NW_007251128.1:351134-353172 GCF_000164805.1 Carlito syrichta | reverse complement strand
CCTCAGCCTTCCAAGTAGCTGGAACTACAGGTGCGCGCCACCACACCCGGCTAATTTTTTTTGATTTATTGTAGAGATGAGGTCTCACCAAGTTGCCCAGGTGGGTCTCGAACCCGCGGGCTCAGGCAATCCACTGACCTCAGCCTCCCAAAGCGCGGGATTACAGGCTGAGCCACCAAGCCGGCTAGGAAAGCAGATTTAACCATTAACTAATGTGCTCATGGTTTCACAACTAGTAAGTGACAGAGACAGGTCTGCTGAATCCAAAATCCCTGCTCATTCCCGATTCATTTCTCAGTCTTCGCCCAGGCAACTTGTTCTGAGAGTCAGATAGCATTTATCTATTATCTGTTTTGAGCAGCTAGTTGTGTAACAAAACTCTTCAATCCTGTTCAGTCTAGTCTCTTTATTTATTTTTTTAAAAAACTACATTCTGGCCGGGTTTGGTGGCTCAGCCTGTAATCCTGTGCTTTGGGAGGCCGAGGTGAGTGAATTGCCTGAGCCCGTGGGTTCGAGACCTGCCTGGGCAACTTGGCGAGACCTCATCTCTACAATAAATCAAAAAAATTAGCCGGGTGTGGTTGCACACGCCTGTAGTTCCAGCTACTTGGAAGGCTGAGGCCGAAGGATCACCGGAGCCCAGCAGGTTGAGGCTGCAGTGGCCGGGAGCGGCCACTGTACTCCAGTCTGGGTAACAGAGTGAGACACCTACTCAAAAAAAACCCAACAAACTACATTCTTTCTATACTAGTAATTTTAATTAATCAAAAGTAAAAGTGGGTTTTTGGTGCCCTTATCTCATACACAAAAAGGGTCACTATTCAAGATGATAGATATGTTAATTTGCTTGACTATAGAAACCATTTCACCATAAGTATATTATGTTACACACCTTAAATGTGTGCAGTTTTTTTTAAAAAGTGAAAATGAGAAATTATAAAAATTATCCATCCATATTTTTTATTTTAATATAAGATGTGTTCAGTATATATTCATTTGCAATCTTCTGATGGGGGACTAAGGCCTTGTCTTTCACTCTGGGTTCACTGTTGGAGTAGCTTATTTTCCCTCCATAAACTACACCCACAATGCATCTTCTACAATTTAAACTTTGTTTTTTAAAGTAAAGCAAAATTGTAAACACTTTCTTAAAACAATTTGAATACCGACTCCTACAGGTTTACAGTTTTTCCCATTCTTCTATGGTTGCTCACTCATACAGTTTTTTAAGCTTTATCAAATACTTCCAAAGCATTCAATTTTGTTTTCATAGACTCAGTAACTTACTTTTACTTTTTTTGCATTAATTTTATTGGTTTATGTGATGTTTATTTAATTCCACAATTGAAACTGAAAATGCAGTGGTATATACAGGTTTATGAACAACACAATGGTTGTTTTTTTTTTTTAATTAAAAAATATTTATTTTTTTAGAGATTGTCTCTCTTTGTCACCTGGGCTGGAATGCAGTGGTGCAATCATGGCTCACTGTAACCTTGAACTTCTGGGCTCAAGCAGTTCTCCCACCATAGCCTCCTGAGTAGCTGGGACTACAGGTACGTCCCACCACGCCCAGCTAATTTTAAAATTTTTTTGTAGAGATGGGATCTCGCTGTGTCGCACAGGCTGGTCTTGAACTCCTGGCCTCAAGTGATCCTCCTGCCTCAGCCTCCCAAAGTGCTGGGATTACGGGTGTGAGCCACTCTGCCTGCCCACAACCAGTTCTTTTTAAGAGACAGTTCAACTCATGGAAGCAGAAATGCCCTGGTACTCAGAGTACCAGAGTGGCCCACTCGTGCTTGACACTTCATGAGCATCAAGTTAGTATGTCCGTTTGAAATTGACACTGTCATTTAATCCACAGCGTTAGGTTTGACATTGTTAAAACAGCATTTACTGTATTGATAGAATATCCTTCTCCAAAATGCTTGAAACCAGAGGTGTTTTAGATTTTTAATATTTTTTTTTTTTTTTTTTTGAGTTGGAGTCTCACTCTGTCACCCAGACTAGAGTGCAGTGGCCGCTCCCGGCCACCGCA
>NW_007251128.1:335442-351107 GCF_000164805.1 Carlito syrichta | reverse complement strand
ATTTATTGTAGAGATGAGGTCTCGCTGCCCAGGCGGGTCTCGAACCCGCGGGCTCAGGCAATCCACTCACCTCAGCCTCCCAAAGGCACGGGATTACTGGCTGAGCCACCGAGCCCGGCTGATTTTTAATATTTTTTAAATTTTGCAATATTTTCAGATATATAATGAGATCTTAGGGATGAGACCCCAGTCTAAATGTATTTATTTATATTTCACAAATACCTTATACACATAGCTTGAAGGTCATTTCATTTTTCTGTTGGGGATGCTGAATAAACTATGTCGCGCACCTGCATTTTGACTCCAACCTGTCACATGAAGTCATTTGTGGAATTTTTCACTTGTGGCATCATGTTGACTCCCAGAAAGTTTTGGATTTTTGGATTGGGGTGCTCACCCTGTACTATGATGTCCATAACAATACATTGCATTTGTTTTTTTGTACCAGTTGGAGCCAGAAAATCTTTTTTTTTTTTTTTTGTTGGAGTCTTACTCTGTCACGCAGACTGGAGTGCAGTGACCTCTCCTGGCCACCGCAGCCTCTACCTGCTGGGCTCCGGCGATCCTTCCGCCTCAGCCTTCTGAGTAGCTGGAACTACAGCCGTGTGCTACCACGCCCAGCTAATTTTTGATTTTAGTGTAGAGATGAGGTCTCACCAAGTTTCCCAGGCGGGTCACGAACCCGCGGGCTCAGTCAATCCACTCACCTTAGCCTCCTAAAGTGCTGGGATTACAGGCTGAGCCACCGAGCCCAGCTCAGAAAATTCTTAGTGTATGCAACTCTTGTTTTGGAACCCAACTTGTGTTAGCCTGAGGAAAACAAGAGTAATCACAGTATATTTTCCTTAAGTTGATATGCATGTGATATCATTTTGGACTGTTCACAATGGTAACTCTTGGTCTTTCATCTTTAAAATGTGGTGCTCACTGGTGCAGTGGCTCACACCTGTAATCCCATCAGCTGAAGCAGGAGGATTGCTTGAGCTCAGGAGTTTGAGACCAGCCTGGACAAAATAGTGAGACCTCATCTCAACAAAAAATCGAAAAATTAGCTGGGTGTGGTGGCACATTCTTTAGTCCCAGCTACTTGGGAGGCTGAGGTAGAAGATCACCTGAACCCAGGAGATTGAGGCTTCCGTGATTTGTGATTATGATCCTGCTACGGCACTCCAGCCTGTGCAACAGAGTGAAACTCTGACTCAAAAAAAAATGTGGTGCTCAAAATGGTTTGCTCTGATTGATGAAGCGTATCACAGTATTAGGACAGTTAGACTAACTTTTAGGGCAAACATATCCTAATTCTGGCTCACTAATGTTATTTATTTAATTCAGACTTGACACGGGTCACACCTGTAATCCCAGCATTTTCGGAGGCTGAGGTAGGAGTTCAAGACCAGCCTGGGAAGCATAGTGAGACCCTATCTTTACAAAAAATACAAAAATTAGTCAGATATGGTGGTATGTGCTTTTAGTCCCTGCTACTCAGGAGTAGCTGAAGTGGAAAGATCGCCTGAGCCCAGGAGGTTGAGGCTGCAGTGAGCCAGAATTGTGCCACTGCACTCTAGCCTGGGCAACATAGTGAGACCCTGTCTCACCACACCCACAAAAAACAAAAAACAAAAACTCCGGGTGTGGTGGCTCATGCCTATAATTCCAGCACTTTGTGAGGCCAGGGTGAGAGGATTGCTTGAGTTCAGTGGTTCGAGACCAACCTGAGCAACTTGGTAAGACCTTTTCTCTATAGCAAATAAAAAAAATTAGCCAAGCATCTTAGTGCATGTGCCTGTGATTCCAGCTACTTGGAAGGCTGAGGTGGAAGGATCGCCTGAGCCCAACAGGTTGAGGCTGTGGTAGCCGTGAGTGTGCCACTGCACTACAGCCTGGGTGACAGAGTGAAACTCCCACTCAAATAAATAAATTAATTAAATTAAATAAAGTATTTAATTCACACTCCAGTCTCTTTCACATGCCTTCCCTGATCCCATATCATTCCCATGACAAATGAACTCATCTGTTTGCCTATAAATTTCATTTATAACCAATAATGCTAATCACTTTGTATTATAGTGACTGATCTCTTCCTGTGATGTGGGTTGAGTGCTATATTTCAGGTATATTCATCTGCTTGGCTGCCATAACAAAATATCACAGACTTTACTGAAACAGCAGAAGTGTATTTTCTCACAATTCTGGAGGCTAAAAATCCAAGATCAAGTTGTTGGCAGGTTTGGTTTCTTCTGAGGCCTGTCTCCTTGGCTTGCAGATGGCTACCTTGTGTCTTCACATGATTGTCTCTGTTGTCTGTGTCCTAATCTCTTCTTTTTTTTTTTGAGTTGGAGTCTCACTCTGTCACCCAGATTGGAGTGCAGTGGCCGCTCCCGGCCACCGCAGCCTTGACCTGCTGGGCTCCGGCGATCCTTCCGCCTCAGCCTTCCGAGTAACTGGAACTACAGACGTGCACTACCACGCCCGGCTCATTTTGATTTATTGTAGAGATGAGGTCTCGCCAAGTTGCCCAGGCGGGTCTTGAACCCGCGGGCTCAGGCAATCCACTCCCGTGTTTGCTCCCAAAGGCGCAGGATTACAGGCTGAGCCACCGAGCCTGGCTGTAATCACTTCTTATAAGGGCATCAGTCATGTTGAATTAGGGCCCACCCTAATGACCCCGTTTAAACTTAATTATCTCTTTAAAGATCCTATCTCCAAATACAGTCACATTCTGTAGCACTGGGGATTAGGACTTCAACGTGTGAATTTCAAGGGGGACACACTTCAGCCCATACCATCAGTGATGCTTACCTTCCAAATTGGCGTTGTTCCTAGTTAACACTGATAATAGGTAAAGACAGTCACTCTATTTATTGGCTCATATTTCTTCATTTTGTCCTTTTGCATATGATGAGTCATTTGGTGTTATATTACCATGCCCAGTTATTAGCGATGGGATGGGAATTGATGATGTAATGAGGAAATGTGGGGTCCAACCACTACCCCTTGGCTTTTGTTCTTAACATGTATCCTAGTTACCTGTGTGGGGCCTCCCCTCCTTGGCATTGTACTAGTATGCAGAGATTTGGGGCTCTAAAGATATGTGGAGCCGTCTAAACAGTAATTGACTTGATATATTTTCCTAGGAAAATAATTTGCATACTAGTCGTAGTTGAGATCTTTGCCTCTGGTTTGTTTGCTCTAAGTGAAGTGCAAAAATTTTCTTTTTTTTTTTCCTTTTCTTTTTTCTTTAGACAAGCCTCCTAGGTGATTTTGGTGCTGGGATTCCTTTTACTACATATTGAAAATTTGTCCTAGAGAAATGAAGATATGTGGACATACAGCCTGAATCTTTGCTAATTGTACTATCTGATTGTAACCTTCTGAGGAGACATCTTTTCATTTTTGCTATTTCTCCTCCAGGTGGTCCTCCCTCAGAAGATTGGCAAGAAGGATACCACTGTTCCAGGAAAGAAAGTAGGGGGAAAAAAGTCTCTGGCTCCCGTGTTTGCTGATAAATTAATATCACCAAGCAGCAAGGGGTCCACGTGGGCCAAGCTGGCACAGGACAGGAGGAATGTCAAGCTTGAGGACCGTGAGAACCACGAGGAGAATGAATATAAGACCAGTGAGTTGGGTCAGGCTGAGAAAGGTAAACAATCCTCTTCCGGTGGTTCCTGGCTGGTGACTGTAAGGTAGCAAGAGCAAGGTGCCCTGCATGCCATTCTGCAGTGCTTGGAGAGGGGTTCTGTAAATACCATTCTTCTGAAAATTGCCTTGGTAGCCCCTGGTTGATTCTTGAGGATGGGGTTTCATTGAGGAGAGCCTCAATGGATATTTGATCTGTGCTATCTACCTAACACAAATCAGAATATTGTGTATTGATTATTTGTCTTTGTGTTTATGAGCCAGGCAGGTAGATTAGCCCACAAACTTAATTTTCAGTGACTTTTTTTTGTCTTGACAGAGTCGGTGTAACATTTTAAATGTTACCACCAAAGCGGTAATTCTTACCAGCGTTATTAAAATGCAATAGCAATACATTTAAAATATTTCATAATAAAGTTAAAAAAGCAGTAAATTTTTTTCTTAGATTTTTGTGTATAGCCAGATATACAAGAACATTTGTTTCTGAAAGAACAATTTCTCATTCTTTTTTTTTTTTTTTTGAGTTGGAGTCTCACTCTGTCACCCAGACTGGAGTGCAGTGGCACACTCCCGGCCACTGCAGCCTCGACCTGCTGGGCTCTGGCGATCCTTCCGCCTCAGCCTTCCAAGTACCTGGAACTACAGGCACACGCTACCACGCCCGGCTAATTTTTTGATTTATTGTAGAGATGAGGTCCCACCAAATTGCCCAGGCGGGTCTCGAACCCACAGGCTCAGGCAGTCCACTCACCTCAGCCTTCCAAAGTGCAGGATTACAGGCTGAGCCACCGAGCCTGGCCACAGTTTCTCATTCTTATTCTTAACAAGTCTGTATGGCAATAATTGTTTAGGTGAGTTCTCATGTAATTCTAGTAGGGAAAAAAAAAGCCCTGTATTCTATGGAAGTGAAAAGGAGAAAAACCCTCCCCATGGGGGATGAGAAAGATTAACAGGAAGGCCATGACAGTGATCACAAAGGCTGTGAAGAAGAGCATCGGGAAGAAGTCCAGATGACCTAGATCAGCTTTGTTATGCAGTGGTTGGCATCAGGGAACTCTAGTTGTAAGGGAAGTCCCTCAGCAGGAGCTGTTACGTTTCTCTTTTGAATTTAGAAAACCTAATTCATTTATACTTTAAAAGATACTCTGATCCAACCCAACTCATGAGTCTTCTGGTGAATAGCATAGCTTATGTATGGTGTTTGTGGACAGTATAAAAGTTTCCAGTTTATTTGTTAGTAGCACAGGCAGATTGTTAAACATACAATATTCTGGCTTTCATCCACAGAGTCTATCAAAAAAACACCTGGTAAGCGGAAGAAGGAAATGGCCAAACAGACGGCCTCCCCTGGAAACAAAAAACAGAAATTTGGAGGTAACATCTTTGCTGTTGTTTAAAGCACAGGAGACTATGGAGAAGGTCATGTTGGCAAAAGCTTAGTCTCTGTTAGCCTAAATTAGGAACAGTGGGATTTATTCCTGAAACCTGGTATTACAATTAGCCGGTCTTCAATGGGTTTTATTTTAGCATCACTTTCTCTGAACTGTTTGAGTTTTTGTTTTTTTAAATCTTTTTGTATGGCAGTTGAACCATCTGTAATTTTCACACTATTTGTTGGAAACTATTTGTTGAATTTCAGCAAACTACTGCTGAACTAAAAACTAGTCTGAGTGAATTTTTTGCTAAAAATGATCTTGTAGTTGTGGGGTCAGAGTTGGATGGTCTAGGTAAATACAGTATATTAAGAATGTTTTAGCTGGGCTCGGTGGCTCAACCTGTATTCCTGTGCCTTTGAGAGGCTGAGGTGTGTGGATTGCCTGAGTTTGCGGGTTCGAGACCCACCCGGGCAACTTGGCGAGACCTCATCTCTACAATAAATCAAAAAAAATGAGCCGGGCGTGGTAGCGCATGCCTATAATTCTGGCTACTCGGAAGGCTGAGGTGGAAGGATCGCCGGAGCCCAGCAGGTCAAGGCTGCGGTAGCCAGGAGTGGCTATTGCACTCCAGTCTGGGCAACAGAGTGAGACTCCAACTCAAAAAAAAAAAAAAAAGAAAGAAAGAAAAAAAGAATGTTTTTAAGAGTTTATCAGTCCTGCACTAATTATTCCCGGAGAATTTGGTTCCGTGACTTTATGATATTTCATCATGGATTAATAGGACACTGTCTTTTCAGATCCTTTGTTACCTACTCTTTGCCTTTTGCTGAGACTTTACCTCAGTCTCTTGCAGTTCAAAATGAGTATCTAAAATCCTTCAGTGGCTCATGTTTGGTAAATCCATTATATTAAACTTTGCTCTCCTGTTTTCCCAAGCAAAATATTAAAATAATCCCAAGATCTTCCAAGTATTTGCAGACATTTTTTATAATTTTCTAATTGAACAACACTATTTGCCGAGAAGTTAGACTGAGTCACAAGTTTAATCAAAAAACCTATTCATAGCTTTGGTGGCAAATACAAGTTCTGTATCAGTTCTGCTTTTTGCTGAGTTGAATTTCATCCTTTCTTACTTCTTCCTCAACCGAAACATAGGTATTGGGTGTGAACATATCTCTTTTGTTATACTCAGAAAAGATAATAATAGCAAGCATTTATTGAATACTCAGTGTTCCAGGCATTGTTCTTATAGTCTTAGGTTGATGCATAAGTTCGTAATGTGTGTTTTTGGCATGGCAACACTGTAGTGCTGGGAGTTTGTTTATCATTTGTCATTTGGAGTGACAGTGTTGTGCTTGTGAATATGCCTTGCATTTTGCAGATTTGAAGAAAGTTGGTGCTATTAGTGGGCTAAAGAAGAAGGAGTGTCAAGTGGAGAAAAACGAACACTTCCGACATATTCTTCTGTTTGAGTTTAATAGAGGAGTCAAGGCAGCGGAGGCGGCTCGAAACATTTGTGCCGTGTACGGGGAGAATGCCATCGGGGAAAGCACGGCAAGAAAATGGTTTTGCCGTTTCAAAGAGGGCCACTTTGACCTGAGCGACTCTCCGCGTTCAGGAAGACCCTCGGGCTTTGATGAAGACCGTCTAAACGCTGTACTCCGTGAGGACCCATGCCAGTCAACCCGAGAATTAGCAAACGTGATGAACTGTGATCAGTCAACCATCGTGCGACATTTACATTCCCTGGGCAAGCGGAAGAGTGCTGCGAACTTATGCATCCCCCCAGTAACTTGTTTAATCTGTAAGACAGTCCTCAGTAGCAATTATCATCGTTATCCCCGTCTTACAAAGGAGGCAGTTGAGGAACAGAGAAGTGAAGTGACATCTCAGTCTCACACAGCTAGAGAGTGGCAGAGCGAAGATTTGAGCCCCAGACTTGGGTTTCAGAACCTGTGCTTTAATCGCGAATTGCGCCACCTGCCATGAGTTTTGTCACATTGATCTTTTTTACAGTTTTTGATGACTGTATTTGAGATATTTGCAGTAAATAAGGACTCCTTTTGCATGGAAAGGAAGTCTTATTGTAATAGCCGTTGGGTCTGCTAACACATTCCACGTTAGGAATGATGTTTTCCAATTCACAAATGCAGATAACTATTTCTTAAAACAAAAACTAAAAATTTTGTAATTTTAAACTATAATTTCTGTGACTTTTGTTTGAATTTTGTTAGTTGTTCAGTAGAAGACTAATAAAGATGTCAGCAGGAAAACTTTGCATTGATTCTCAGTCCTTGCCCTAGAGAAAGGTTTCTTAACTTCATTACTATTGCCATTTAAGACTGGATAATTCTTTGTTGTGGGGAGGCTGTCTAGTTCACTATGAAATGCTTAGCAGTCCTCTTGGATTCTACCCACTAGATAGTATATACTTCCCCAATTGTCTCCAGACAGTGTCAAACTGACCCCCAGGTGAGAACTATTGCTTTCTAGTTATTTCAGGTACTGACTGCCAATTTTTGGAGCCTTGGTTTCAGATTGTAAATTAGGCAGCTGCTTGTGACTTAGGCTAATTTCTGTTCTCACAGCCAGTGTGATTAGCCACCCAGAAGACATATGCTCTTGATCTTTCTTATGTGTGCTCTTTTCTTTTTCTTCTACATCTCTATGAGATTTGGTTACGTGAATTTTAAATCTGCTGATGACCAGGAAAAAACCCTGGAACTTAGTGATACAAAGGTCCTGGATATGAAGTTGAAGAAAACAAGGGGAAAGGAAACAAAGATATGCAAACAAGGTAATTTGTTTATAGGTATCAGTGTAGCTAGAAGATTCTAGGTCAGGCAGGAATATCACATTCTTTCTACTTCAGATAGTCCTTGGTTTGTGACAGGCCACTTGCTTCCACAGCACCTTTCTGTCATCCCTGGGCTTGAAGCTGCGTATAGCTCACCCTTCTCTGTTATAATGTTCTTTCCTTCATCTGGGCATGGTGGGCTCATGCCTGTAATCTCAGCACTTTGGAAGGCCAAGGTGAAAGGATTGCCTGAGCCCAGGAGTTTGAGACCAGCCTCTGGGTACATGGGCTTAGTCTCTGGGTACGTGAAACCCATCCATCAGGTCACTTCTCAGATCATAAAAATCTTCCCTACCCTGACACTAATTTAAGTGTTTTGTATAGACTTTCTCATTAACCCCTTCTTCTTGTCCATCCTGGCACTTATCACAGTTTATAATTACATGATTACTTGTTGACCAGCCTTTTCCTCAATAAGACCACATTCCTGAGAACAGAGGCCGAGTCTATATTTTCACAGCTAGCACATAGCACAGGCCCTAGCCCAGAGCACGTATTCAAATGTTTGTTATATGAATGAAGATGTATTGTTTCCACTCTTTGAGGAGTATTCTTTCTATCTTAGAGGACTTTGGCGCTTATTAAATCTAAACTCAGACCAAAATATTCTTTCATGTTTATCTAGATCAAAATGTCAAAACATTTTTGATCAAGAACCTGGCTGACAAAGTCACTCAAGAATTAAAAGAAGTTTTTGAGGATGCAATTCAAATTAGATTAATAAGCAAGGATGGGATGATAAAAGGTATGTTTTATTTATTTTTATTTTTTATTTTTTTTGAGTTGGAGTCTCACTCTGTCACCCAGACTGGAGTGCAGTGGCCGATCCCGGCCACCGCAGCCTTGACTTGCTGGGCTCTGGCGATCCTTCTGCCTCAGCCTTCCAAGTAGCCAGAATTATAGGCATGCGCTACCACACCCGGCTGATTTTTTGTAGAGATGAGGTCTCACTAAGTTGCCCAGGCGGGTCTTGAACCCGCGGGCTCAGGCAATCTACTCACCTCAGCCTCCCAAAGGCGCGGGATTACAGGCTGAGCCCGACAAAACGTATGTTTTATACCTTGTACTGAATAAGAAAGTATGTCTGCTGGATTTAAACATAATGGAATTTCATTACATTCTCACAAATCTCTTATGCCTGATTTTAGAGAAGGAAAGAGTAATTATGAAGCATTTCTACAGCAGGCATAAAAAACTAAAGGAAGCATCTTAAAGGGACGGCCAAAAGCGTCTAGAAAACTCTGGTGACAGCCGGGCTCGGTGGCTCAGCCTGTAATCCCACGCCTTTCGGAGGCTGAGGTGAGTGGATTGCCTGAGCCTGCGGGTTCGAGACCCGCCTGGGCAGGCAAGACCTCATCTCTACAATAAACCAAAAAATCAGCCGGGTGTGGTAGCGCGCGCCTGTAATTCTGGCTACTTGGCAGGCTTAGGCAGAAGGATCGCAGGAGCTCAGCAGGTCGAGGCTGCGGTGGCCGGGAGCGGCCACTGCACTCCAGTCTGGGCGACAGAGTGAGACTCCAACTCAAAAAAAAAAAAAAAGTAAACTCTGGTGAGGTCAAAGAGAAATATAGTCTTATTCTGCTACCAAGTATAAGATTGAAGATTAGAAAAATTTATTCGTACATTATCTTCATTTCACTCTCTTTCCAGGGCTGACTCCAGTAGAATAACACTTGGTGACTTGCTTCGTTAGATACCTAAGTAGACACAGAATTGAGTAGTTAGGTTTATGTTATAGCCGGTTAATGAGACATTGTCATTAGATGTCTAGGCTTTGGTAGAGTAAGAGATGAATACGGTGAAATTACAGATAATGGAGTAGAATGCATTTGAAAGCTTGTTTGGAGGTTCTAGCAGGGGAGCGCAGCTACTCGTATACCCCTGACTGAAGAGTAGTCCTCCTCTAGTTGATATGGTCGTCCTCTTTGATGAGCACACAGCTTCTGGAGGGACACACGTGGAGTGGTGAGGGATGAAGGGGACACCCGCCTAGCCAGTCAGCTCAGCCAAATCAACCCTGGCTATCAGTGGGGTGGCATGTCACAGCCAGCTTTCCCTCACATCCTAGAATATATTTTGAAGAGATTCTTTTTACATCCTAGAATATATTTTGAAGAGATTCTTTTTACATCCTAGAATATATTTTGAAGAGATTCTTTTTACATCCTAGAATATATTTTGAAGAGATTCTTTTTTTTTTTTTTTTTTTTTTTGAGTTGAGATCTCACTCTGTTACCTAGGCTGGAGTGTAGAAGCATGCTCACAGCTACCTGCTGGGTTCAGGCAGTCCTTCTGCCTCAGCCTTCCAAGTAGCTGAACTATAAGCACATGCCACCATACCTGGCTAACTTTTTTATTTTATTGTAGAGACAATGTCTCACCAAGTTGCCCAGGCTGGTCTCAAACTCCTGGGCTCAGGCAGTCCTTTCACCTTGGCCTCCCAAAGTGCTGGGATTGCAGGCATGAGCCCATCATGTCCAGGTGAAGTAATTCTTATTCAGTGAAAATTGAATCAGGATTATAGATATATTTGAGCTAAATTTGTTGGTGTAAGTAAACTCTCTAAAATAATGTATAGTGGTATGCTCTGATGAACATAATCTCTAGAAATAATCCTGCAGATTTAAAAAGCATAAGGTAGAACTATGTATATTAACTTGGGAAGCCATGATAAATATAAGAAATCAAGATCTGAAAGAATATATTCCAAATCGTAAGCAATATTTACCTGGAGAAGATGGGGGGGGCACTGTGCTTGTAGTCTCTGGAAAACAACTAAATAGAAATTCCCACCAAAAGCAATATAATTTCTCTAACTTTGTTTAACTAGGTTTTAGTTAAATATACTTAAGTCTTTCACATCATTCCTTTGAATGAAGAATTATTATATTGCTTTTCAGCCTCTGGCTAATATCAAGCATAATATCTGCTCTTGTTTAATATCTGATATGTCCTAATTTTTTTTTTTTTTTTCGAGTTGGAGTCTCACTCTGTTGCCCAGACCGGGGTGCAATGGCATACTCCCAGCCACCGCAGAGTCGACTTGCTGGGCTCAGGTGATCCTCCCACCTCAGCCTTCCAAGTAGCCGGAACTACAGGCGCATGCTATCACGCCTGGCTAATTTTTTTGTTTATTGTAGAGATGAGTTCTCACCAAGTTGCCTGGGCGGGTCTCGAACCCGCAGGCTCAGACAATCCACTAGCCTTGGCCTCCCAAAATGCTGGGATTATAGACAGAGCCACCGAGCCTGGCCATCCTAAATTCTTTTGTGTCCTAAATTAATAATAAAAAAAGAATTATTGCAAAAGGGAGGAGATAAGAGGAAAAAAGAATTATTGCAGAAGGGAATCTGTGGTCATGTGAAATAAAGCATAATCCCTATGTCAGACAGAAGTGTGATGTAGTTACTTCAAGGTTCTTGACATGTCTTTATTCATACCTTTCACCAGTACAATTGGCAGGTTCATGAGAGATTTCATGTAAAATATGAAACCATATGGTATTAGAGGAATACATGGAGACTAAATATTTTTGTTTGTCTTTAGTAATCTGCAAGAGGGGGAGGCCTTTCTAAGTATGACACAAATCCTGGAAGGCCTAAAAGAAAAGATAAATAGGCTGGGCTCGGTGGCTCAGCCTGTAATCTCAGCACTTTGGGAGGCCGAGGTAAGTGAATTGCCTGAGCCCGCGGGTTCGAGACCCGCCTGGGCAACTTAACGAGACCTCATCTCTACAATAAATCAAAAAATTAGCTGGGTGTGGTAGTGCGCACCTGTAGTTCCAGCTACTTGGAAGGCTGAGGCGGAAGGATCGCCGGAGCCCAGCAGGTCGAGGCTGCGGTGGATGGGAGCGGCCACTGCACTCCAGTCTGGGCGACAGAGTAAGACTCCAACTCAAAAAAAAAAAGAAAAGGAAAATAAATTTGACTGTATAAATATATTTTTACATGGGAGGGGAAAATCCTCATAAGTAAAATCAAAAGACAAATGGCAAACAGGAAGCAATATTTGTTGCTGGTTTTTTTTGAGTTGGAGTCTCACTCTGTAACCCAGGTAGGTGTGCAGTGGCATGCTCACAGCCACCACAGCCTCAACCTGCTGGGCTCAGGCAATCTTTCCACCTCAGCCTTCCAAGTAGCTGGACCTACAGGTATGTCACCATGCCAGCTAATTTTTTAATTTATCGTAGAGACAAGGTCTGGCCAAGTTGCCCAGTCTGGTCTTGAACCTGTGGGCTCAGGCAGTCCTCTTGCCTCAGCCTCCCAAAGTACTGGGATTACAGGCGTGAGCCACTGTGCTTGGCTAGGAAACAATATTTGTAACTCATCATGACTGAGGACTAATTTCACTGATATATAAAGTACACCTCTCAAATCCATTTTAAAAAGACCAGTAGTCAGTAGAAATATAGACAAGTTATGAGCAGACAATTCATAGAAAAAGAATTTTCTTTCAAGCATAGGAGAAAAGCCGGGCTCCGTGGCTCAGCCTGTAATCCCGCGCCTTTGGGAGGCTGAGGTGAGTGGATTGCCTGAGCCTGCGGGCTCGAGACCCGCCTGGGCAGCGGGACCTCCTCTCTACAATAAATTTAAAAAAAATCAGCCAGGTGTGGTAACGCGTGCCTATAATTCCGGCTACTTGGAAGGTTGAGGCAGAAGGATCGCGGGAGCCTAGCAGGTCGAGGCTGCGGTGGCCGGGAGCAGCCACTGCACTCCAGTCTGGGCGACAGAGTGAGACTCCAACTCAGAAAAAAAAAAAGATTGAGAAGTTAAGCTTTATCAAAATTATAAATGTACCCCAAAGGACATATCAAAAAAGTCAAAACGTTCATACTGGGAGAAAATATTTGTAAATCATACATCTAATAAGGAATGTGTATCCAGAAAATGTAAATAACTCATAATTACAACTCAACAATAAAAAGACAATCCAATTAAATAATGGGCAAAGGATTTGAGCAGACATTTTTCCAAACAGGGTATATTAATAGTCAATAGCACATGAAAAGATGCTCAATATTAGTTGATAGGGAAATAAGGTCAAAACCATGTTGTGATATACTTCACATTCATTAGAATGGCTATAATAAAGAAGACAAACAGTTAACAAGGATTGACAAGGATATGGAAAACTGAAGCCTTTATATGTTGCTGGTGGAAATGTAAATAGTGCGGTCGCTTTAGAAAACAGTTTGACAATTTCTCAGAGTGTTAAACATAGAGTTAATGTGGTCCACCAATTCTACTCCTAGGTTTCTACCCAGAAGAAATAAAAATGTTATGTCTACACATTTTTACAAATATTCATGTTAGCATCATTTGCTACTCAAGACATAGAAACAACCCAAAATGTCTGTCAGTTGATGGACCAATAATATGTGGTATGTCGTTCCATATAGGAAATGTCCAGAATAGGCAAATCTATGACAACAGAAAGTAGATCAGTGGTTACTTGTGGCTGGGTGTGGGAGTGCTTTGGGGGAATGAGGAGTGACTGATCATGGGTACTTTTGGAGACAATAAAAATGTTCTACAGCCGGGCTTGGTGGCTCAGCCTGTAATCCCGCGCCTTTGGGAGGCTGAGGTGAGTGGATTGCCTGAGTCCGCGGGTTCGAGACCTGCCTGGGCAACTTGGCGAGACCTCATCTCTACAATAAATCAAAATTAGCTGGGCGTGGTAGCATGCGCCTGTAGTTCTGACTACTCGGAAGGCTGAGGCGGAAGGATCGCAGGACCCCAGCGGGCCGAGGCTGCTGTGGCTGGGAGTGGCCACTGCACTCCAGTCTGGGTGACAAAGTGAGGATCCAACTCAAAAAAAATTCCAAAAAACAAAAATGTTCTAAAATTAGATTTTAGTGATGGCTGTACAATTTTATAACATAGTGGAAATCACTGTAAACTTTAAAAGGGCGAATTAATAATATGTAAGTTAATCTCAATAAAGCTTTTTTTAAAAAAAAATAATACTGTTTGCATGTACATTTGCTTTTATATGTATAGAATGAGTCGCCTGGCATAGTGGAAGGCAGATTTCACCATATCCTTTTCTACCTCTTGGAGTTTGAATATTGGATGTGTATTACTGACTCAAAAGACATAAGTACGTGGCTCTAAATGTTGACTGTACCCACAATTGCAGGATTGCATATATTGAATTCAGTTCACAAACTGATGCAGAGAGAGCCTTGGAAGAGAAGCAGGGAACAGATATCAATGGGCTTGCCATAGTTCTGGACCTACTGGAGAGAAAATCCAAGACCGAGAAAATAAAGATGGCAAGAACAGCACCTGGAGTGGTGAGGGATACCAGTGCTCTGTAGATTGAGATTTACCAAGGTTGTCACTCAGGGTTCCCAAGGGAGGGGCTGGTACTAGGTTAGGAGTGTTCGGCAATTTAAAATACAGTTTCTTCTATATTGAATGTGAATCATCCTCATAATTATATCAAGCTAATGAGTATTGTCCTAGTTAACTATAACCCTGATGTCTGCAAAAGAAATGGCACTTTGAGGCTGGGTACAGTGGCTCTTGTACTCCCAGCAATTTGGGAGGCCAGGCTGGGAGGATTACTTGAGGCCAGGAGTTCAAGAATAACCTGGGCAACATAGTGAGATCCCCATCTCTACAACACATTTTTAAAAATTAGCCAGGCATGGTGGTACATTCCTATAGTTCTACCTACTCAGGAGGCTGAGACAAGAGGATTGCTTGAGCCCAGAAGTTCAAGGCTGCAGAGAGCTGTGATTGTGCCACTGCATTCCAGCCTGGGCAGCAGAGTGAGACCTTGTCTCTCAAACTAAAAACAAAAATAAAAACAAATGGCACTTTGATATCCATCAATTTACTTTCCCTTTTTTTGGATGCCCTCTAGGATTCTGTTTGAACAAACTCTTACACTTGAAGTTTTACAATTAGATATTTAATTCTCTTCAGATATTAATTATCTTCAAGTAGTATTTTTGAAAGTTTAAACCAATAACCCCAAACCATTGTACCTAATCTACCTAATCTGGTGGGTAAACATGTTGGTTTACACAGTGAGAAACAAATGAGGCTGGGTGTGGTGGCTCACGCCTTTAATCCCAGCACTTTAATCCCAGTGCCTTTAATCCCAGCACTGGGCAACTTGGCAAGACCTCATCTCTACAACAAATAAAAAAATTAGCCAGGCATGGTGGCACGTACCTGTAGTTCCAGCTACTTGGAAGTCTGAGGTAGAAGGATCTCCTGAGCCCAGCAGGTTGAGGCTGCGGTGGTCGTGACCATGACACTGCACTCCAGCCTGGGTGACAGAGTGAGACTCCAACTCAAAAAAAAAAAAAAAAAGAATGAAAGAAATGAATTTGTTATATTTCAAAAATAAATAAAGGAATTTCATATAAAAACCTGAATTTCCGTCTTCTTTTGTTACATGAGAAAATCTGGTGGGCCCATGGCTGCATTCCTATATGTCAGTAGTCAGTGAGTGATGGGAAGTAGCCACTCCCTTTTCGGTGTGACATTTGCTCCTATGTGCTAGTGACCTTCACCATTCCTGGGGTCTATGAACACTAAAGGTATGGGCAGCACACTTAGGCTTCAAAAAGTTACTGCTTTTCTCTTACAAAGTAGTACTTTTTCTTATAGTAAAGATGACATTTTAATATTTCATATGCATTTGACTCTTTCAAAAGTGGGAAAACAAAACATAGAACAAGACAACTACACTTTTCAGGAAAATTGGGAGAGACATTATTTCTTTTTTTTTTTTTTCTTTTTTTCCGAGTTGGAGTCTCACTCTGTCACCCAGACTGGTGT
>NW_007251128.1:330376-335402 GCF_000164805.1 Carlito syrichta | reverse complement strand
TTCACTCACCTCAGCCTCCCAAAGCACGGGATTACAGGCTGAGCCACCGAGCCCGGCTCAACTACACTTTTCAAGAAAATTGGGAGAGAGCTTATTTCTTTGTGGAGGTAAAGAGTGCTCCCATCCATTTAATATGCAAACAAAGTCTGTCTGTGTCAAAAGAGTATAACCTTTAAGACACTATTATGAAACAAACCATAGCAGGAGCCATGATGGATATATAGAAAAGATACATGATAAAAAAAACTTAATGAACTGAAAAAAGACTGAAATTTCAACATGGTTTACTTTTGAATGTGAATAAAATAAATGATGCTACTATGAAGTGTGGTTATGTGTTAAGTGAGAAAATTGCCCAAGCATCAAAACCTTTTACAGATGGGGAGTTTATAAAAGGATGTCTGTTGAGTGCAGCAGAAATTATGTGCCCTGAACAGAGACAAGCATTTGCAAATATAAGACTAACAGGTAATCTTGTTGCCCAGCATGTTGACGATATGGCTGAGGACATGTTTCAAGAAAAAGCAAAAACGTTTGTGGCTTTCTGTCTCGCAGCTCATGAGAGCGCTGACGTAAATAATGCCCCACAGTTAGCTATGTTCATTCGTGGTGTTGATGAAACTTTTGATGTGACGGAGGAACTTTTGGACATGGAATCCATGACAGGTACAGCATCAGAAAATGACTTATTTTTGTGTGTTGAGAAAAGTCTTGAGAAATTTAATGTAGACTGGTCAAAATTAGTAAGTGTTAGCACAGATGGTAATTCTGCAATGGCTGGCATAAACAGCTTGTTATGAAACTTAAATCTAAGGTGGCAGTGCTTTGCAAAGACACAGAATTTAAGTCTGTACATGGCTTTGTTCTCCAGGAATCACTTTGTGCTAAAATGTTAAAAATGGATCATGTCAACGGACATAGTAATTTACAGCATAACCTAGCTACATTCTCATGGCTTGAAACATAGAAAATTTAGTGCTTTGTTCCATGATTTAGATGCACAATATGGAAGTCTGTTCCACAACATGGAAGTGAAGTGGTTGAGTCATGGTATGGTGCTAAAGCAGTTTTTGAACTGTTGGAAGAAATTGAGTTTTTCATGTCTTCTAAAAGAAAATCTGTGCCTCAGCTTACTAGTAAAGACTGGGTCAAAGACTTAACCTTTCTGGCTGACATTACAACCCATCTGAATGCCTTGGATATTTCTCTGCAAGGGCGTTTGCAAGTGGTTGCACAAATTTATGATTCCATTCACTCAGTCCTAGCAAAATTGTGTCTTTGGGAAACTCATTTGACAAAGAACAATCTGGTCCACTTCCCTACAGTGAAATTAGTTTCTGAAAATGAAAGTGATGGCCTGAACTACATTCCAAAAATTAGAGAGTTGAAGACAATTACAAAAAAAAGTCTCAGACTTCAAAACTTTATGAAAATGAGCTCATGTTGTTCAGCTCATCCTTCTCAATTAATATTAATCATGTGAATGAAGGCTGCAAATGGAAGTTATTGAACTGCAGTGCAACACTCTGCTGAAAAACAAGTATGACCGTGTTGGAATCCCAGAATTCTACAAATATCTTGGGAATGGTTACCCTAAATATAAAAACCATTGTGCAAAGATTCTGTCCATGTTTGGGAGTACTTATGTTTGTGAGCAGCTATTTTCTGTTATGTAACTAAATAAAATTAAATACTGCTCCCAGTTAAAGGATTCAAAGACAAAGTCTCTGCTGACATGTTCTGCACAAGAGTCACAACCTGACATTGATTGACATGTTGGGGGATAAGAAAAAGATGTCAGATTTTGGATTTCTGAGGAGTATTAAATTACAAAATGTTGAATAATTGTTTCTATTTTCAGATAGTATTTTTTTCAATGTCAAATTGAGAGTATAATCTCTGGCATTATATATGTTTGTTACACTTCATATTCTATAAAATAAAATTTGATTATGCTTCTGGCAGTTTACTTTTTATATATTGCTTTTCTGGCCCATAGAATTGTTCATTTATAAACATCTGCCCTAAGAGAAGCCACATTTTTCTGAAAGGCACTTGTGCAGTCAGCTGAATGAATCAAGCATTTAGATGCAGAGTGCAACCCTATCCCCAAGGATGACAGACCTGCCACAGTGATCTTGGGACTAGATCTAGGGTAAACAACCCCCTTCCCTGCATAGGGCTAGAGTGGCAGAGCCATTATTGGCCTCTGGGCTTCTTTTATAATGCTTTCATTTTGCATTTACACATTTCTTTTGACATTTCAACATTGTTGGTCAGCGTACAGCCAGTGTGGCTGGCCCAGAAGCATTCTGCCTCTCACAGACAGGGATGGATGTTCCCTTGGCATCCAGGCACTCCAAGGGAATGTAGGATGGGGTGTCTGTGTGGAAGAGCATATCAACATTCTCCCAGGGAAAAGGCCCTTGGCTGCCAGCAAAGTCTTACAGAGGTCTGTGGTTCAAGGGGTGTTTTTCCACTAACAAAAGGACATGTCTGCTTACTGTTGTAGAAACTGTATCTTTATTTTATTTTTATTTTTTGAGTTGGAGTCTCACTCTGTCACCCAGACTGGAGTGCGGTGGCCGCTCCCGGCCACCACAGCCTCAACCTGCTGGGCTCCGGCGATCCTTCCACCTCAGCCTTCCAAGTAGCTGGAGTTACAGGCATGCACTAGCACGCCAGGATGATTTTTTTATTTATTGTAGAGATGAGGTCTCACCAAGTTGCCCAGGCGGGTCTCGAACCCATGGGCTCAGGCAATCCACTCACCTCAGCCTCCCAAAGGCGCGAAACTGTATCTTTAAAAATTAGCCTAATGACTGGGCGCGGTGGCTCACGCCTATAATCCCAACACTTTGGGAGGCCTAGGTGAGAGGATTGCCTGAGCCCAGGGCTTCGAGATCAGCTTGGGCAATTTGGTGAGACCTCATCTCTACAATAAATCAAAAAATTAGCTAGGCGTAGTGGTGCGTGCCTGTAGTTCCAGCTACTAGGATGGTTGAAGTGGAAGGATCACCTGAGCCCAGCAGGTCGAGGCTGTGGTGGCCGTGAACGTGCCACTGCACTCCAGCCTGGGTGACTGCAACTCAAAAAAATAAGAAAGCCTAATTATAAAAGTAATGTATACTTACTATAGAATATTTGAAAATTATAAAGAATTGAGGAAATACCTATAATTTCAATAAGCAGAGGTTACCTCTGCAAATATTTAACTATTTGGCCATTAAAAAAAAATATTTAATCGATATTTTTTATTTTGATATTGTGGGGCACAGTTAAGGGTTAGGTATACAAATATGCTTCATTCAGGCCCCCTTGTTGATAACTGGTGTCTCTCCATCTCTAGAAAGATGTTTACTACCATTAGTCCCAACCCCCCCATAGTTTCCCAACACTGTCAGTCATTTTCTTATAGTAGTGCATTGGATGATCAAGGTCCACTATATGAGTGAGAATATGTGGCTATTTGGCCATTTTTTCTATCAGTTTTCTTTTTTTGGGCGGGGTCAGAGAGTTGGGGGGTCTCACTCTGATGCCCAGGCTCAATTGCAGTGGCACAACCACAGCCTTGACCTCCTGGACTCAAGTGACCTATCTGTCTCAGCCTTCCTAGTAGCTGGGACTACAGGTGTATGCCACCACACCTGGCTTATTTTTCTTTTTTTTTTTTTAGTTGGAGTCTCACTCTGCCACCCAGGTTGGAATACAGTGGCACAATCATGGCCACTGCTGCCATGACCTGCTGGGCTCAGTCAATTCTTCCGCCTCAGTCTTCCAAGTAGCTGGAACCACAGGCATGCACCACCATGCCCAGCTAATTTTTTGATTTATTATAGAGACGAGGTCTCACCAAGTTGCCCAGGCTGGTTTCGAACCCCTGAACTCAGACAATCCTCTCACCTTGGCCTCCCAAAGTGCTGGGATTACAGGCTTGAGCCACCATGCCCAGTTTATTTTTCATTTTTGGTAGAGATGAGGTCACACTATGTTGCCTAGGCTGGTCTCAAACTCCTGGGCTCAAGCAATCTTCCTGCCTCGGCCTCCAAAAGTGCTGGAGTTACAGGTATGAGCCACCTCGCCCAGTCCCTTTTTCTGTCAATTTTCTATGCATATATGGTTGAACACATGGACGGGCCATTTTGTATCTTGCTCCTCTTCCTTCCTTCCTCCACTCAACAGTAAATCCTAAACCTCTCTCAGCCTTCCAAGCTCAAGTTGCATTTATCTGACTGTCTGCAGTGCACTGACACCAGGGCCTTGGCGAGCTGAGTGAATTCTTTTGAATGAATGAATGAATTTTGGCAACACAAAAGCATGGGTGGGTAGATTTCCAGGTGTAGGATCCTTCTTCCTTTCTGCCAGGCTCTGAGATGGCTGGAGAAAGACCCTGGCTGTCCCGGAGAAAGAGGCTGTTTCTATCTCTGATGATCCTCAGGACAGCTTCAACACAGAAGTCTTGAAGCTGGTCTCGAACGTGTGTGAAGAAGTTCATGAGTGTGAAGAATAAGTGTGAAGAAGCTCAGTCAAGCAGCCACAGCAAAGCAAAGAGTGGAAGACAGAGGGGCTTTAGGGCAGGGCAGTGAGGTCTTGGGGCTCTGGTAGCCTCTGAGAAAGCCGACTTGGACGACAAACCCAGATTCAGATTCCCTTCTTTAAGGTGAACCTTGACTCTGAGCACGAGTGGGAGAGCAGTGGTGAGTGTTGAAGGGGTTGAGGGGGTTGAGGGGTACGAGAGTGAGCAAGACGGGTGGCAGGGCCAGACTTTTCTCTCCCAGAGGAAACTTGGGGACCGTTTAGAAAAGGATGCATGACTAAAGATACAGGGTGACTACAAGGATGACAGGGGTGGCTGAGGTCTGACAAGGCAGGGCAGGGGGACAAGGGCCCAGGATGGAGATGAGAGTTGGGGTAAAGGAAGGGGATCTGGGCTCGGTGGCTCAGCCTGTAATCCCGCGCCTTTGGGAGGCTGAGGTGAGTGAATTGCCTGAGCCCGCGGGTTCGAGACCCGCTGGGCAGTGAGACA
>NW_007251128.1:312186-330250 GCF_000164805.1 Carlito syrichta | reverse complement strand
CTACAATAAATCAAAAATTCAGCTGGGCATGGTAGCGCATGTCTGTAATTCTGGCTACTCGGAAGGCTGAGGGGGAAGGATCGCCGGAGCCCAGCAGGCGAGGCTGCGGTGGCCGGGAGCGGCCACTGCACTCCAGTCTGGGCGACCAAGTGAGACTCCAACTCAAAAAAAAGGAAGGGGAGACTGGCGGGGCAAAGGCCCTGGGAATGGCAGGTCACTGCGGACGAGCCTCAGCTCTGGGTGGCAAGGGACACACCCGAGCTCTGCCTTCAGTCGCCATTCCGCCTGAGTGTAAGCAGTCCTAGTCCCAAGGGCTGAGCTCTGACTCCTGGCTCCCCTGAGGTTCATGCATCTGGCCTTGACCCTTCCCCACCCAACTACAACCATCTACACCCCTGTCTGGCATTTGTCCAAGAGTCTGGGTCCCTGACTCAGGGTCTTCTCTCCACTCCAACTCCTGGGACCTCAGCCTCCCACATGGTCCTGGAATTTCAGGTCCCAGGCCTTTACCTGGTCCTAGTAAGTCAGTAGATATTCCTTCACCTGTGAAGTTGTAAACTGAACTCCCCACCATCACTCAGTTGCTTTCACTATTCTCATGTTCATTTTTTTTTTTTTTTGAGTTGGAGTCTCACTGCTGGGCTCAGGCAATCCTTCCGCCTCAGCCTTCCAAGTAGCTGGAACTACAGGCGCACACCACCACACCTGGCTAGTTTTATGATTTATTGCAGAGACAAGGTCTCACCAAGTTGCCCAGGGTGGTCTTGAACCCCTAGACGCAGGCAATCCTCTCACCTCGGCCTCCCAAAGTGCTAGGCTTACATACTTGAGCTACTGTGCACAGACTTCATGTTCATTTTAAGCTCCAGCTCAGATTTCTCCACTTTCTCCCAAATTCATCAGTCCTCTTCAAAGCCTGCATCCCTTCCTGATGTGGCCTATCTCACGTGGACCAACATATCCATCACTCTTGCCTTTATTCCCCAGTCTCTGGTCTTCCTTATCCCTCTGTCACCTGCTTCCCAGAATTTTTCCCCTGAGTCAATTCATATGTCCAATGCTCCAGTGGGATGTTGGAGAAAACCCCGCTGCGGGGCAGCTTGATTCCATTCTGAGTTCATGGCTCCAGTCTCGTCTGGGCCAGTAAAGTTTCCCGACGAACTCTATTTCCCTTGTCCCCTTGAGCCCTGTTTTTCCCTGGAGTCAAATCGAATTCACCATCTCCTCCTCATCTTCTCATTCTCATTAGGTGACTTCACCTCCTAAATAAAAGCCACTCAGAAAGAACCTCCCCACCACCTCCCTGCTCCCATATACTCACCCTGCATGCTTGCCTGGGTCTGACATGCCCAGCCTCCTCCCTCCTGGCCTGAGCTCCCCACTTTCTGGTCATGGTAGTTCCCTCCCGCCTGGGCTCTGCCCTCCTTCCCCTGCCTCCTCGCAACTTCCCTCCATCCTCTATCTGCTTGCTCTCTGTGCTTTTGTGATTTTTGTTTCTACTGGCTATTCCAACAATATTTATTTATTTGTTTGTTTGCTTGTTTATTGAGTTGGAGTCTCACTCATCGCCAGGCTGGAGTGCGGTGGCAGTGCCGGCCACGGCAGCCTCGACCTGCCTTCCAAGTAGCCGGAACTACAGGTACACGCTACCCCACACCTGGCTAATTTTTGATTTATTGTGAGACGAGGTCTCACCAAGTTGCCTGGCTGGGTCACGAATCCAACAATATTTAAATAAGCCCCCATCTCTGGCACACTCCCTATAATTTTCTGTTTTTAAAAATGTATTAAATTGGGAAACACACTTGACACTGTTCAAAATTCGATAGGCACAAACGGAAAAGTCTCCCACTCCTTCCCTAGCCACCCGGCCCCTTTGTATGGAAGTAGCCAATATTATTGGTTTCTTATTGTCTTCTACTGTTGTGCAAGACAAGGAATTATCTATATATTCTTTTCCTATTTTTTTGTGTTTGTTTTTGTTTTTTAGACACAGAGTCTTGCTCTGTCACCCAGGCTGGAGTACAGTGACATGATCATAGCTCACTGCAGCCTCAAACTCCTGATCTCAAGGGATCCTCTTGCCTCAGTCTCCCAGGTAGCTAGGACTACAGGCCCATACCACCACCATGTCCAGCTAAGTTTTTTTATTTTTTGTAGAGACGGCTCCTTACTATGTTTCTCAGCCTGGTCTTGAACTCCTCATTTCAAGCAATCCTCCTGCTTTGGCCTCCCAAAGCACTGGGATTATAGGCATGAGCCACCATATCTAGCACCTACCAATTTTTTTTTCACAAAAAAGCAACAGGCTTATAACACATTTCCTTGTGCCTTGCTTTTTTTTTTTTTTTTACACTTAAGGTATCTTGGAGATCATTCCATATCTGTAACAAAGATATGATTGTTTTTATAGCTTAGTGTCCATTGTATGGATGTACAGTGTATTAGGTTTACTCTAGCTGTTGTCGTGGATGAACCCCAATTCCTAGGAGCTCAACAAAGGAAGTGAGTATTTCTCACTCATGCCACAGTTCAGATGGAGCCTTCTAGAAGATCATTTGGGGATCCAGGCTCCCTCTACTCTGTTCTGGGAATTTGGAAATCTCTTGACTCAGCAAGTGGATAGGCAAGAACAAGATCAATCCGGTGGAGGTCTGTGTGTGGGGCCAATCTAGACATGTTTTTGCCACTACTGTTGGCTAAACTTGGTCTAAGGAGCACATCTCTAGTACCAAGGGAGGGCTGGGCCTGTGCTGAAGGTACACATCAAGGAAGAAGAGGGAATGAGTTGCTGTGCAGCTAGCTAATTCCTACTGCCCCAGGCTCTTGTTGATGCTGCCCTGTTTTCAAAAGAATCCAGAACCAAGCCTTTCCCTCTCCCTACGCCCCCTTCTAATCCTGCTGTCTCCCTCCTTTTACAGCCAAGAGTCTTGGAATGGTTCTCAGTTCTTCATCTACAGCTCCTCTGTGCACCTGTGATACCTTTTGTGCCCCATCCTCCTCACCCCCATGGAAATTCTTCTCCCAAGGACTCCAGGGACCTCGGTGGCAAAGACTTCTAGACACCGTTTGGATTTGAATCTCAGAAACATCGGACACCACTGATCACCTCCCGCTCCCCTTGAAGTCTCATTCTTCTCATTTCCCCTTCCTCTCTGAAAGCTACTTCTCAGGCTGTCCCCTTCCTATGACTGTCCCTTAAATGTTACCTTTCCACCACATCTTATTTTTTATTTTTTATTTTTTGAGTTGGAGTCTCACTGTCGCCCAGACTGGAGTGCAGTGGCCACTCCCGGCCACTGCAGCCTCGACCTGCTGGGCTCTGGCGATCCTTCCGCCTCAGCCTTCCGAGAAGCCGGAATTACAGGCATGCGCTACCACGCCCGGCTGATTTTTTGATTTATTGTAGAGATGAGGTCTCGCTGCCCAGGTGGGTCTCGAACCCGCGGGCTCAGGCAATCCACTCACCTCAGCCTCCCAAAGGAATGGGATTACAGGCTGAGCCACCGAGCCCGGCTTCCCCCACATCTTGTCAGTGGTTTTACCTTTTGACCCCACAGAATGTTGGAGGCTCTACGTGTACTTTCCTTGCCACAGCTTGGAAATACCCATTTCTCCTGCAGTCCTGGTGCTTTTCATTGAGGAACGGCACTTGAAATCAGGATCTGGCTAATGAATGAGTTCACTGGCATTGGGCATTACGACTTTATGCCCTTTCAGTGAAGAAAGCCAGGAAATACGTGTACCTACTCATACAGCTCTAAAGCTTTTACCATATTTGTATTTTGAAAACCAGGAGTTCACAGTGATGCCGCCAATTCCAATTCCATACAACAGTGTTGATTCTAGCCTACCCTCTTCCTTCCTTATTTATTTATTTATTTATTTATTTATTTATTTATTTATTTATTTATTTATTTGAGTTGGAGTCTCACTCTGTCGCCCAGACTGGCGTGCAGTGGCCGCTCCCGGCCACCGCAGCCTCGACCTGCTGGGCTCCGGCGATCCTTCCGCCTCAGCCTTCCAAGTAGCTGGAACTACAGGTGCACGCTACCACGCCTGGCTCATTTTTTTGATTTATTGTAGAGATGAGGTCTCGCCAAGCTGGCCAGGCGGGTCTCGAACCCGCGGGCTCAGCCAATCCACTCACCTCAGCCTCCCAAAGCCGCGGGATTACAGGCTGAGCCACCGAGCCCAGCTCTTATTTATTTATTTATTGAGTCAGGGTCTCACTCTGTCACCCATGCTGGAGTACAGTGGCATGATCATGATGATCATAGCCCATGGCAGCCTCGACCTCATGACCTTATGTGATCCTTCTATCTCAGCATCCCAAGTAGCTGGGACTACAGGAACACACCACCACACATGGCCAATTTTTAAATTTTTTTGTAGAGACGAGGTTTATACTATAATGCTCAGGCTGGTCTTGAACTCCTGGACTGAAGTGATCCTTCTGCCTCAGTCTCCCAAAGGGCTGAGATTAAAAGTGTGAGCCATTGTACCTGAACCTTTCCTTCTTTTTTAACTAATTCTTCTGACAGAAAGAAACCTGACTTTTGTCAGTCACAGTAGATGTACTTGCTCAGTGCTGGAATACACATATGGTAGTTCATGGAGGTCTAACTCACATCTCTGTGAAAAACAAGCCTGCTACTAACAGTACAACATTGGTACAATGCCATTTTCCCCCTTTAGTCTTAGGGTATGTGGTCAAAACAGTTTTTCAAAGTTACATAGGTCCGTACTCCCCCATTCTGCTGCCTCCGTAGTTATGTTGTGAATTTGTGATACCATTAGGTTCACTTATTTCTTCTTCCATTTTATTTTGGGTCACCTCCACCACCCTTCTACAGTTCTTTGTCGATTGAAATTATTTTTACTCTATGAAACATAGAAATTATTCTAAAAGTCAAAATTAAACAGAGGTATACAGTTGATCCTTGAACAACACAGAAGTTAGGAGCGCCAACCACCTGAGTAGTCCGAAATCTGCATGTAACTTTTTTTTTCTTTTTTTGAGTTGGAGTCTCACTCTGTCATCCAGACTGGAGTGCAGTGGCATGTTCCCGTCCACCACAACCTCGACCTGCTGGGCTCTGGCGAACCTTCTGCCTCAGCCTTCCAAGTAGCTGGAACTACAGGCGCACACCACCACACCTGGATAATTTTATGATTTATTGTAGAGACAAGGTCTCACCAAGTTGCCTAAGCTGGTCTTGAACCCCTGGACATAGGCAATCCTCTCACCTTGGCCTCCCAAAGTGCTGGGATTACAGGCTTGAACCAGTGTGCCCAGCCTTGCATGTAACTTTTGACTCACCAAAAACATAACTGCTAATAACCTACTGTTGACCAGAAGCCTCATGAATAACATGAACTGTCGATTAACATGTATTTTGTATGTAATATGTATTATATACTGTATTCTTTTTTTTTTTTTTGAGTTGGAGTCTCACTCTGTCGCCTAGGCTGGAGTGCAGTGGCACATTCACGGCCACCACAGCTTCGACCTCCTGGGCTCAGGCGATCCTTCCACCTCAGCCTTCCAAGTAACTGGAACTACAGGCATGCACCATCACGCCCAGCTAATTTTTCTTGATTTATTGTAGAGATGAGATCTCGCCAAGTTGCCCAGGATGATCTCAAACCTGTAGGCTGAGGTAATCCTCTCATCTTGACCTCCCAAAGTTCTGGGATTATAGGTGTGAGCCACCATGCCTGGCCACTGTGTGTCTTTTTGCACATACATATTTTCCAGTTCTCCTCCTTTCTTGTGCGAAAGGCAGCCCTGCAGTTATGCTTTTGCACTTGGCTTTCTCCCCTTGACCGTGCTTCAGAAATCAATAGTAAGCATTCGAGCTGTTTGCCGTGGTGCTGCATACTCCCAGTCAGCTCTATTTCACCCGTTTTCCATCGGTGTGTGCAGTTGTTGAGTCTCTTACCATGAGAAACAGCATGGAATGTTGAGGACAATGTGAGGTAATTGTCTGGCCAGCACATCAGCTCTTAGGTAGGGATGTGAAGAGAGGGACCACGGCTGGAGAGGTAGCCGGCATCCAGCTGCTCCGGTGATCTTGATCAAGATCTTGATCCGCAGGTGCTGTGCAGGTGAGAAGCAACATCTGGAGACTCCTGCCATGGTTTAGGGGGGCCTGAACTACAGCAGTGGCAGAGGAGATGGATAGGAGGGAATTCAATGGGGAGGGACATCTGGATCTGGAGATACAAGAGGCCGAGTCAAGGATGCCTCCCAGACTCCTAGTTTGGCGGCCATAGCAAGGAAGGCAGGCAGAGGAGCTGGTTTTAAGGAACATGGAGGGCTGCTAGAGTTTAAGGCAGAGCTCTTTCATGAGGTTGGGTCTGGAGCCCTGGAAATGAACTTGAGAATAAATGTCGGTGCCATCAGTAGAAAGGGGCCCTTTAAACTATGACTGTGCGTGGATTACTAGCAAGTGTGGATTGAGAAGACTCAAAATGGGTGTGGCATGAAGCTGAGTGGAAGAAGCCAGACCTAAAAGACTACCTACTGTACGATTCCATTTATATGACACCCTGGAAAAGGCAGACTCCTAGAGACAGGACATAGATGTGGATCAGTTGCCAGGGGAGCTGGGAATGAGGGAGGAAACTGAATATAAAAGGGCAGGGGGGGAATTATGGGAGTGGAAATATTCTCTCATGTTTATGCCATGATTTTATGTTTATCAAAACTCATCGAGCTGTATGCCTTTAAAGGGTGGGTTTTACCATGTGTGATTTTACACCTCCATAAGAGTGACTTTTTTATACATGACCTTGTGGGAAGCTCTGGACACTGATGGCTGTAGGACAGCGGGCAGATAGTCCAGAGGAGAAAGAGGATCCCAGGGTCCTGGCACTCCACAGAACAGTTTCTTTTTTTTAATTTTTATTTTAAAGATGTGGGGTACAATTCAGGATTAGTTATACAAGTGGTCATCATACAGGTTAAGTTTGGGCCTCCCTTTGGTCCCCATTTTGCCTGGTTTGAGATTAGGTACCCTGAGAAGAGAGTTTCAAAATGGAGGAAGATGGAGTATCAAATACCAAAGAGGTCAAATAAGCCAAGACCTAGAAAGTTTCCATTGGATGTGACATTCCAGAGGCTGCTGGTGACCTAGGCCACAGTGATATCCATGGGAGCCAGTGGGTAGGGGCTGGGGAGTGACTGGAGGGCGAGGAGGTGGAGCTGCACTGGGCACTGCGGCTCCTTTTTTTTGAGTCGGAGTCTCACTCTGTCACCCGGACTGGAGTGCAGTGGCCGCTCCCGGCCACTGCAGCCTCGACCTGCTGGGCTCCAGCGATCCTTCTGCCTCAGCCTTCCGAGTAGCCGGAATTACAGGCATGTGCTACCATGCCCAGCTGATTTTTGGATTTATTGTAGAGATGAGGTCTCGCTGCCCAGGCGGGTCTCGAACCCGTGGGCTCAGGCAATCCACTCACCTCAGCCTCCCAAAGGCGCGGGATTACAGGCTGAGCCACCAAGCCCGGCTCCTTTAAGAAGAGCAAAGGATGAAAGCAGGAAAGAGGCAGCCAGAGCAAGACCCTGGGCCAAAGGGGAGGGTATTTGGTTTCAAGGGAGTGTGCCACTAATGAAGAGGAGGGCTGATGATACAAGAGGAAGAGGAAGGCTTCTGGTGAACACAGGCTCTTAAGGAGACCGGATGGGTGCCTTGGACTTCTAGAAGCGATGAGGGGTCAGCGTTATCCAGGAATAAGGGTGCCCTTATTTTTGAGATGGGGGAAGGAGTCAGGAACGCGTGCAGACGCAGGCAAACGCGTAGATGTCTGTGCCGCAGGTGGGCAGACTGCAGAGGGGCTGGTGGGGGCTAGGACAGTGTTCACTGAGGAGTCCAGGGAGCACAGGAACAAATAGAAAAGTCCCCCTGTGCTCCCATCAAGAACCCAGTGCACCCCCCGTGGGTTCCACGATTCCTGCCACCGTTACCAGGGGGAGAAGCTGTTGAACCCATTTTGCAGATGAGCTGAGGCACTGAGAGCTTGGCGCCTAAAACCAGGTGAGCCACGAGGAGGGGGTGGAGATCAATCCTGGACCTAGAGCCGGTGCGCCCCAGGGGTGCAAGAGGAGGGCGAGCAGATGGATCGCCTCCCGCCTTCATGGAAATGCTGTCATGGAAATGCTGTTGCTTTTATCAGCGCTCAAAACCAAGGACAGAAGTACTAAATCATAATTCTGTTTTCTAAGGGCAGCAAAAATCTTGTTAAGAAACTTTTTTTGAGTAGGAGTCTCACCCTGTCGCCCAGGCTGGAGTGCAGTGGCACGCTCACAGCCACCATAGCCTCGACCTGCTAGGCTCATGCGATCCTTCTGCCTCAGCCTTTCAAGTAGCTGGAACTAAAGGCTCATACCGCCATGCCTGGCTAATTTTTTTATTTATTGTAGAGATGAGGTCTGGCCAAGTTGCCCAGGCTGGTTTTGAAACCCTGATTCAGGCAATCCTCTTGCCTCCGCCTCCTAAAGTGAAGACACATTTTAATAATCACTTTAAAAAAAAGTTGACTGGCATGGTGGCTCAGCCTGTAATCCCAGCACTTTGGGAGGCAGAGGTGAGAGAATTGCCTGAGTCTGGGAGTTCGAGACCAGCCTGGGTAACTTGGTGAGACTTTGTCTCTGCAATAAATCGCAAAAACTAGCCAGGCATGTAGTTCCAGCTACTTGGAGGGCTGAGGCGGAAGGATCACTTGAGCCCAGTAGGTCGAGGCTGCGGTGGCCGTGAGTGTGCTGCTGTACTCCAGCCTGGGCAACAGAGTGAGACTCCAGCTCAAAAAAAAAGTTATGTATTTTTTTTGTAGAGAAAGGTCTCGGTGCTGTCACCTAGACTGGAGAGCTGTGGTGTGATCATAGCTCACTGCAGCCTCGAGCTCCTGGCCTTCAGCAATCCTCTTGCCTTGGCCTCTCAAAGTGTTGGGATTAGAGATGTGAGCCACTGGGCCTGGCCTTGATAATTTTAATACAAGAATAGAAGCTATAAATCTAGACAGAGAAACATCCCTCTTTGGAAGGTCTTTTATGTGTTTTGTATATAAATATTCCCCACAAATATCCTGCAAAGTAGATTCTATTTTCCCATTTTAGAGATGAAGGAAGCCTCGGAAAGGTTAAGTAACTGCCTGAGGTCACACAGCTAGGAAGCCACAGAGCGAACTATTGTTCTTCCTCCACTGGCATGCCTCTGAGACCACATTCCAGTAGCCTCTGCCCGCCACCTGCTGTCACTCACAATGCTACCACCCTGGGTCTCCCAACCCTATGTCCAGATCAAAGGAACGGCAACCTGGAGGGCTGGGACGTCTATACCATCCTCTATTCCTGGCTCTGTCAGAAGGAAGGGATACAGCCAGGAAAATTGCACCCCAGAGGCGGGGTCCCCAGCCACACCCAGGGGCAGACGATGCCCAGGTCTCTGTGTGCCTGCGTGCAGGCAAGTGGTGTCAGGTCTCCACGGTGGAGGCCTGTAAAGCCCGCAGGCCACCCAAGGACAAAACACAGACTTCTGACGGGATTCAGAGGAACACTGGAATGGAGAAGACCCAGTGTTTTCCCTGAGAAGCCCGAGTCACCCTGCCCTGCTTCCTGATGCATACCTGGGGTGGCCCACGTGACAGAGGGCTGGGAGCTGAGGACCCAGCCCTATACAGATGCAGCAGCTTCTCATCTGCTCCCGCTCTGCCGCTCCCCTCCCTCAGCTCCTGGCAGCTAAGGTTCCTACAGCTGGGCAAGGTCTCTGTGCCATCTTGACAATGCCTCATCTGCCTATCCTTAATAAATTTCCAAGATCCGTAGACTTTGATCTCTTGCCCTAAAAAGTGAAAATGGTCACGCTTGCCCCCTGAATGCTGCCACTGGGGGCTGCATGTGAAGCATCTGTCAGGCTGGTCCTCAAGTCTGGGTTCCCGCCTGGTCCTTACTGCCCTGCATGCTGGCCTTGCTGCCCGGCGTCCAGTCGCCCCATCTACTGTCACGTGAGGATTTCCTGTCGGCCTCCCATGCCCCAGACCGAACCTCTGGCCAGAGTCCAGTGCTGCCAGTCTGCCCGCCCCACCCCAGGCCTTCCTGTCTGCTCCACATGGGCTCTCCATCCTCCCCACGTAGGGCTCTGTCCTCCCATATAGGGTCCTCCTCCTCCCCATGCGGCATTTCCATCTTCCCCAAGTAAGTTCCCCCTCTTCCAAATGTGGGGTGCCCCTCCTCCCACATAGGGTCCCTGTCCTGTCCATGTAGTATCCCCCTCTTCCCCAGGGCCCCCTCCTCCCTGTTTTTCTTGTATGGGTTCTCTGTCTTCCCCACGTGAGGTCCTTGTCCTCTCTAGGCTTCTGGATAATCGGTGAGCTGCTGGAGACAAGCATGACCAGGGAGCCCCAGGAAGGCTGAGCAAAGGCAGCAGAGGGAACGGCTCAGCACACTTCTCAGGAGTAACAGTGATAGGGTTCCTATAGGAGCCCTGCCACCCAGGACCATGATTTGAAGGGCCTGGTACAAAGTGAAAATGCAGGGCTCGAAGTTACTAAGACTTCAAGATGGGGACAGCAGAACATGAAACCAAACCCAGAGCTCTTCGAGGTGCAGGTCATATGCCCATGAAGGCGGCCCTGCTGCCATCTGTGAGTCTTGACCCCAGGAAGGCGGCTGGGCGGCTGGGTGGCAGGGCTGGCTGGAGAGAACTGGGCCTTTTTGGCCCTTTTCTGGGAGCCTCTCTTGGGCGATTAGACTTGGGCTGCCTCTGTGCTGCCACCTGCTGGTCACCTCGGGCCATGTCCCCTTCCTTCAGAGAGAGGGGCCTCAGGTATAGTGAAGCAGCTTGGAGGTCGCCAGGTCATCAGGCCCGTCCCTTCACAGAAAAGAAAACAACCAGAGGGTGGGGTGCATTCGGCCAAAGGTCATACTGACCACAACACTGCAATGATGGCGGCAGCAGTTAACTGTCACACCTGCACCACTCTGTGCCTCATTACCCCACAAGGTAGAGATGATGACCGCCTCCCCATCATAGATAAGGAAATGAATTAAGAGGCTCGGTGGTTCAGCCTGTAATTCCGCACGTTGGGAGGCTGAGGTGAGTGGATTGCCTGAGCCCGCGGGTTCGAGACCCGCCTGGGCAACTTGGCGAGACCTCATCTCCACAATAAATCAAAAAAATCAGCCGGGCGTGGCAGCGCACGCCTGTAATTCCGGCTACTCGGAAGGCGGAGGCAGAAGGATCGCCGGAGCCCGACAGGTCTAGGCTGCAGTGGCTGAGAGCTAGAAAGATGTTTCTAGCTCCTCTGGACTCTAAGATGGGTAAACATAAGCTGCATTGCTTGAACCACAGCAAGAGGCATTGTGCCACCATGATGAAAGCTGACCTGAGGTGAAGTGGACATGGAAAAGTGGGAAGAAAGATGGGAAGATGGAAATCGGGTGACATCTCTGAGCTGCTGGATCAAGCTGGGCCTGAAAGACTGGACTTTGCAGTGCTGTGAGCCAATTAATCCCCTTGACTCACAGTCATTTTGAGCAGCCACTTCAGTGAAGGGTGTCCTAATTGATGCTTTGCCTGAAGTCCCCCAAGTTAGACCCTGGACTGAAGGCTTTAAAGGCCACTTTTCTTCCATGAGCATCTGCTGCTTATAAGATAAATTATTGTCAGGGAAGAACAATAGGGAAACTGAAGTGGAAAATTGGGCAATGTTCAGAAGCAGCTCTCTGCAGAATTCTGAAGTGGGGGGAGTTTGTCTTCACCACCTCCCACTCTGGGATCCTCTGCCCACCTTCTTGTGCCTGCCTCCTCTATCCCACCTGTCCCCTGCCTTTCTTTCATCCTCTCCTCTCCTGAGGGAGGGGAACAAGGTGTGCATTCACAGCAGCTTCCATGTGGGACCAGAGGCTCTTAGTTGGGCCCTGAAGGAGTGCGAGTGAACCTCAACGGGCCCAGTGGGAGAAGCACAGTGGTCCCAATTGCCCTATGGGTACAGGGACATGGCCCAGCCACCAGCTCAGAACCCCCCACTTGGAGTCCTGGCCCCCGAAGTGATTTCCTTCAGCCCTGGGCACCTGCCCCCATGGGCGCCCGCTTCTTCCTGCACCCCACGACCCAGCTCAGCCCTAGAGAGGAGTCTGAGAGAAGACAGGGCAGGGCTGAGCTCTGAACCACCAGGGGGGGCGTGAACAGGGTTAGAGGGTTTCAGCCCAAATTCCAAACACATCTGATACAGGGTTATTCACCAGCTGCCCTGCCCTCTCTCCCCTAGCCCTGACCAAAAACAAAAAACCCCACAAAAACAACAATAATTTCCAATAAGTTTAAAATGTTTAAATTACATAAGTAATTCACAAATGCAAACTCTAACCCTACACATGAATAGAAAATGAAAGTCCTTGGCTGGGCGCAGTGGCTCAAGCCTGTAATCTTAGCACTTTGGGAGGCCAAGGCGAGAGGATTGCCTGAGCCCAGGGGTTTGAGACCAGCCTGGGAAGTTGGTGAGACCTTATCCCTACAATAAATTAAAAAACTAGCTGGGCATGATAGCATGTGCCTGTAGTTCCAACTACTTGGAAGGCTGAGGTGGAAGGATTGCCTAACCCCAGCAGGTCAAGGCTGCGGTACCCGTGAGTGTGCCACTGCACTCCAGCCTGGACAACAGAGTGAGACGCCACTTAAAAAAAAAAAAAAAAAAAAGCCGGGCTCAGTGGCTCAGCCTATAATCCCGCACTTTGGGAGGCTGAGGTAAGTGGATTGCCTGAGCCTGTGGGTTCGAGACCAACCTGGGCAACTTGGCGAGACCTCATCTCTACAATAAGTCAAAAAATTAGCTGGGTGTGGTAGCGCACGCCTGTAGTTCCAGCTACTTGGAAGGCTGAGGCGGAAGGATCACCGGAGCCCAGCAGGTTGAGGGTGTGGTGGCCGGGAGTGGCCACTGCACTCCAGTCTGGGCGACAGAGTGAGCCTCCAACTCCAAAAAAAGAAAAGAAAGAAAGAAAGAGAGAGAGAGAGAGAGAGAGAAAGAGAGAGAGAGAGAGAGAGAGAGAAAGAGAGAGAGAGAGAGAGAGAAAGAAAGAAAGAAAGAAAGAAAGAAAGAAAGAAAGAAAGAAAGAAAGAAAGAAAGAAAGAAAGAAAATGAAAGCCCCGCTAGGCATGGTGGCTCATGCCTGTAATCCCAGCACTTTGGGAGGCCAAAGAGGGAGGATTGCTTGAGCTTGGGAGTTCGAGACCAGCCTGGGCAATATACTGAGACCTCATCCCTTCAAAAAAAATTTAAAAATTAGGCAGTCATGGTGGCACGTGCATGTAGTCCCAGTTACTCGGGAGGCTGACGTGGGAGGACTGCCTGAGCCCAGGAGGTTGAGGCTGCTGTGAGCCACGATGGCCATGATCATGCCATGGCACTACAGCCTGGGCAACAGAGTGAGACTCCGACTCAAAAAAAAAAAGGAAAATAAAAAAGAAAATGAAAGCCTCTTTCATCTTCCAACCTTCTCCACTTCCTCCTGTTCCACTCTCCTGTAAACACCAGTTGTATTTTATCACACATTATATGGGAAATGTCCCAGTTATCCACATAACAGCCAAGAGTGTCTATTAAATTGTGTGACTTCTATTGATTTTTGTTATTAACTCATTTTTTAAAGTTCACTTCTTCCTATCTAACCAAATCTGTTGTGAACATCCGTTTACTTAAATATCTTTTCACACTGGCAACTGATATAGGCAGTGAAGTGAAACATTGAAGAGGATATAACAGATGTGCAGCAGCTGCAGGGGTAGAGCTGACCCCTATAACAGGAGGATCCGAAGGGAGCTCTTTCTTCATGGACTCTCCAGCTCCCCTGGACAGTGGCCACAGCCCCTCATTGTTCCCAGGATCACCCTCTAATCCAGCCTCCATGAAGCACCCAGAGAGATCTGAATATATGAGATAGAATCCCACAGGGTTGGATATATCTGAATATATGAGGTAGAATCCCACAGATACAATCCCAAAGTCCCTCAAACCCCTACCTGCATCTCTGGCCCCACTTGCCACCTCTTCCTCTCCCCTGGAGGAGCTCTGCAGTCTTCAAGTCCTCAGTCCCCCGGAGGCCTCAAAGGCACCAGCCCTCTCTCCAAGGCCTTTGCACATGTGATTCTGCCTGCCCATGGCACTTCCCCTCAACTCACCCCCTTACCTCACCCCACCACAGGCCCTTAAATGACATTTCCTTTATGAGGCTCTCCCTAACGCTCAAGTTCACTCCAGACGTGCTCCCTGAGCTCCTACTCTGTGCCGGGCACCAGGCTGAGCTCCACTGGAAGCTCTAGAGACACTGGCCACATTGGAGGAGACAGCAGGAGTCAATTGCTCACACTCATGGCCTCAGAGGGAGAGAAATGAGACTCAGCCCTGGAAGTAAGGGTATGGCTGGGTGAATCTGAAGATTGATTGATTGATTGATTGATTTAGAGTCAGAGTCTCACTCTGTCGCCCAGGCTGGATGGAGTGTAGTGGCACGCTCACGGCCACCCCAGCGTCGACCTGCTGGGCTCAGGTGATCCTTCTGCCTCAGCCTTCCAAGTAGCCGGAACTACAGGTGTGCAATACCACCCCAGGCTAATTTTTTATTTATCATAGAGACAATGTCTCACCAAGTTGCCCAGGCTGGTCTTGAACCCCTAGACGCAGGCAATCCTCTCACCTCTGCCTCTCAAAGTGCTGGGATTACAGGCTGAGCCACTGAGCCTGGCCTGAATCTGAAGATTTAAAAGAAAGTCGGCTGGATGTGGTTGGAAAGCTGAGGCGGAAGGATTGCCTGAACCTGGAGCATGCCACTATTCCAGCCTGGGTGACAGTGAGACTCTGATGAGGAAAAGAAAGAAAGAAAGAAAGGAAGAAAGGAAGAAAGGAAGAAAGGAAGAAAGGAAGAAAGGAAGGAAGAAAGAAAGAAAGAAAGAAAGAAAGAAAGAAAGAAAGAAAGAAAGAAAGAAAGAAAGAAAGCCAGCGAGGCTGAAGAGCAGAGATGGGGGAGAGTAGGTCGAATTGCCCTGACAGGGTGGAGGTGGTGAGGACAGTTAGAATTCTGGATATACTGTAAAGGCAGAGTTGACTGGCATTGCACGTTTGCCAGGCTACTTTCTGATTCAACTTTTGCTGTGGGTCTGCAAATAATCCTGCCCTGGTCCAGTGAGGCTGTACTCCTCCATGAAGGGTAATACATTTTTTTTTTTTTTTTTGAGTTGGAGTCTCACTTGGTCGCCCAGACTGAAGTGCAGTGGCCGCTCCTGGCCACCGCAGCGTCGACCTGAGGGCTCCGGCGATCCTTCCGCTTCAGCCTTCCGAGTAGCCGGAATTACAGGCGCGCGCGGAATTACAGTAGCTGGAATTACAGGCAGAACTACCATACCCGGCTGATTTTTTAATTTATTGTAGAGATGAGGTCTCGCTGCCCAGGTGGGTCTCGAACCCACGGGCTCAGGCAATCCACTCACCTCAGCCTCCCAAAGGTGCGGGATTACAGGCTGAGCCACCGAGCCCGGCTGGTAATACAACTTTAATATGGAATTTTGATTGCAATATAATTCATATACCATAATATTCACCCGTATAAAGGGTACAATTCGTGGGGCTTGTTTATTCACAAAGTCGTGCAACCATCACAACTATCTCATTCTAGAACACTTGCATCACCTAAAAAAGAGACTCCACACTCATTGGCAGTCACTCTCCATTCCCCTCTTCCCTTGCACCTGGCAACCTCAAATCAACCTTCTATCTCTGTGGATTTGATGATTCTAGATATTTCACAAAAATGGAATCATAAAACATGTGATGTTTGCATCTGGCTTCCTTCATTTAGCACAATGTTCTCAAAGTTTATCTGTGTTGTAGCTCAGATCAGTACTTCATTTTTTTATTGCTAAGTAATAGTCCACTCTATGGATATACCACAGTCTGTTTATCCATTCACCAGATGATAGACATTTAGGTTGTTTTACTTTTTGTCTATTATATATAATACTTCTATGAACATGTATGGATAAGTTTCTATGTGGACACTTGCTTTCATTTCTCTTGGCTACATGCCTGGAAGTAGATTTGTTGGATTATAAATGTGGCAATTCTATGTTTAACAATTTGAGGGATTGCCACATTGTTTTCCAAAGCAACTGCATAATTGTACACTCCCACCAGCAGTGTACAGGGTTCCAATTTATCTATATCTTCACCAATACTTGCTATTTTCTGACTTTGAAAAAAATAGTCATCAGGCCAGAAGTGGTGGCTCAAGTTTGTAATCCCAGCACTTTGGGTGTGAGACCAGCCTGGGCAACTTGGCAGGACCTCATCTCTACAATAAGTCAAAAAATTAGCCGAGTGTGGTAGCGCAAACCTGTAGTTCTAGCTGCTTGGAAGGCTGAGGTGGAAGGATCGCCCGAGCCCAGCAGGTAGAGGCTACAGTGGCCATGAGTGTGCCACTGCACTTCAGTCTAGGCAACAGAGTGAGACTCCTATTCAAAACTAAAAAAAATAAAAAATAAAATAGCCATCATAGTTGGTGTGACGATGTAGCTTATTGTGGTTTTGATTCATATTTTCCTGATGGCTAATGATGTTAAGCATTTGTCAATGTTTTTTTGGGGTTTTTTTGAGTTGGAGTCTCACTCTGTCGCCCAGGCTGGATTGCAGTGACACGCTCACGGTCACCGCAGCCTCGACCTACTGGGCTCAGGCGATCCTTCTGCCTCAGCCTTCCAAGTAGCTGAAACTACAGACGTGTGCCAACACACACAGCTAATTTTTGTTTGTTTGTTTGTTTATTGTAGAGATGAGGTCTTACCACGTCGTCCAGGCTGTCTCAAACCCCTGCTCAGACAATCCTCTTGCCAAAGTGCTGGGATTACAGGAGTGAACTACCACGCCCAGTTCTTATTCACTATTTGAATATCTTTGGGAAAATGTTCTTTGTCCATTTAAAAAAAAATTTTTTTTTTTTTTTGTAATTGACTTGTAGAAGATATTTATCGATTCTTTATTTTAGATTAGAAAATATAGTTTATTTAAAAGTAAATTAGAGAAAGAGAAGATTCACTTCCCCAAGGTAAGGGAGGCGGCCAAAGTCCGGAAGCATGGCGACAGTCATAGCTCAAAGAGAACAGTACCCTACCAGAGTCTAGCAAGGCAATGGCTTATATATTCTGAATTTTAACTCCGTGTCAGGTATATAACTTGCAAATATTTTCTCCCGTTCTGTAGATTATCTTTCCACTTTCTATTTTTTCTTGGCCATTTATTTAGTTAATCATCTTTTCACTTTCTTCATAGTCCTTTGCAACACAAAAGTTTTTTTATTTTGCTGAAGTCCAATATACCTATTTTTTCTTTTGTTGTTTATGCTTTTGGTGATATATCGAGGAAATTGTTGCCTAACCCAAGGTTAAGAAGACTTAGGCCTATGATTTTGCCTAAGAGGGGGTTTTTGTTTTTGGTTTTTTTTGGTTGGTTGGTTTTTTTAGGTAGGGTCTCACTCTGTTGCCCAGGCCGGAGTACAATGGCTCAGTCACAGCTCACTGCAGCCTTGACCTCGTAGGCTCAAGTAATCCTCCAGCCTCAGTCTCCCAATGTGCTTGGTCTCCTGCTTCTGCCTCCCAAAATGCTGGGATTATAGGTGTGAGCTACCACGTCTGGCCTCTTCTAATAGTTTTACAATTTTAGCTCTTACACTTAGGCTGTTGATCTATTTTGAGCTAATTTTTTTTAATAGATTGTGAGGTAGTAGCCCAACTTTACTCTTTTGCATGTGAATATCCAGTTGCCTCAGCATCATATATTGAAGAGTCTGTTCTTTCGCTCTTGAATTGTTTTGGCACCTTTGTTGAAATCAATTGATCACAAAAGTATGGGTTTATTTCTCAACTTTCATTTCCATTCCATTATCTATATGTCTAGCCATATGCCAGTACTACACAATCTTGTAGTTACGTTTTTTTTTTTTTTTTTTTGAGTTGGAGTCTCACTCTGTCGCCCAGACTGGAGTGCAGTGGCCGCTCCCGGCCACCGCAGCCTCGACCTG
>NW_007251128.1:301056-312166 GCF_000164805.1 Carlito syrichta | reverse complement strand
TTTTTGATTTATTGTAGAGATGAGGTCTCGCTGCCCAGGCGGGTCTCGAACCCGCGGGCTCAGGCAATCCACTCACCTCAGCCTCCCAAAGGCGCGGGATTACAGGCTGAGCCACTGAGCCCGGCTGTAGTTAAGTTTTGACATCAAAAAGCGTGTTCTCCAACTTTGTGCTTTTTCAAGATTGCTTTGGTTATTCAGCATCTCTTGAATTTTGTATAAATTTTAGGATCAGCTTATTAATTTCCACAAAAAACAGAGCTGGAATTTTGATAGGGATTGCATAAACTCTGTCAATCAATTTGGAGAGTATTGTCATCTTAACAAAATTAAGTCTTCTGATCTATGAACATTGAATGTATGTTTTGTTTTGTTTTTTTTTGAGTTAAGTCTCACTCTGTCATCCAGACTGGAGTGCAGTGGCCGCTCCTGGCCACTGCAACCTCGACCTGCTGGGCTCCAGTGATCCTTCCGCCTCAGCCTTCCAAGTAGCTGGAACTACAGGAGCGCACTACCACGCCTGGCTGATTTTTTATTTATTGTAGAGATGAGATCTTGCCAAGTTGCCCAGGCGAGTCTCAAACCCGCAGGCTCAGGCAATCCACTCACCTCGGCCTCCCAAAGCGCTGGGATTACAGGCTGAGCCACCTAGCCCAGCCGAATGTTTTCATTTATCTCATTTCAAGCAATTTTCCCACCTTTCTTTCTATGTTGTTTTATAGTTTTCAGTGTTTGTCTTGCATTTCTTTTGTTAAGTTTCTTTCTTTCTTTTTTTTTTCTTGAGTTGGAATCTCACTCTGTTGCCCAGGTTGGAGAGCAGTGGCACGCTCACGGCCACCCCAGTGTCGACCTGCTGGACTCTGGTGATCCTTCCCCCTCAGCCTTCTGAGAAGCCGAAACTACAGGCGCGCGCTACCACGTCCGGCTAATTTTTTATTTATTGTAGAGATGAGGTCTCCCCAAGTTGCCCGGGCTGGTCTCGAACCCACGGGCTCAGGCAATTCACTTGTCTCGGCCTCCCAAAGTGCTGGGATTATAGGCTGAGCCACTGAGCCCAGCCAAGAAAGACTTTTTACTGTCTATCCTTTTATTTGATATTTATTTGTTTGTTTGTTTGTTTATAGGCAGGGTCACTTTATGTTGCCCAGGCCGGAATACAGTGGCTACTTGCAGGCACAAACTAACTCACTACAGTCTCGAATTCCTGGGCTGTAGCGATCCTCGCACCTCAGCCTTTGGAGTAGCTGGGACTACAGGTATCCCAACACACCTCATTTTATTTATTTATTTATTTCCTGAATGTAATTTCTTATTCAGAAAATTCAATTATCTTTTAAAAATTGTGATATATGGCATTAGAAGTGTCCATGAAAACACTGTGATAAAATACACATAACACAAAATGTGCCATCTTAATCATTTTAAAATGTAATCTTCAATAGCAGTGTTAAGTATATTCACATTGTTGTGCAACCAATTTCCAGAACGTTTTCATCTAACAAAACTGAAACTCTGTATCCATTAAGCAACAACTTCCCATCCCCTCAGCCCTTGGCAACCACTATTCTACTTTCTGAATCTGTAAGTTTGACTGCTCTAGATAACTTAAAACAGACAATATTTGTCTTTTTGTGACTTATTTCTTTCTTTCTTTTTTTTTTTTTGAGTTGGAGTCTCACTCTGTCGCCCAGACTGGAGTGCAGTGGCCGCTCCCGGCCATCCATCGCAGCCTCGACCTGCTGGGCTCCGGCGATCCTTCCGCCTCAGCCATCCGAGTAGCCGGAACTACAGGGAGGCGCTACCACGCCCAGCTGATTTTTTGATTTATTGTAGAGATGAGGTCTCGCTGCCCAGGCGGGTCTCGAACCCGTGGGCTCAGGCAATCCACTCACCTCAGCCTCCCAAAGGCGCGGGATTACAGGCTGAGCCACCGAGCCCGGCTGACTTATTTCACTTAGTATAATGTCCTCAAGGTTCATCTATGTTGTAGCATGTGTCATATTTCCTTTCATTTTAAGGCTGAATGGCTTCCATTGTATGTATCTACCAGTTTTAAAATTCATTCGTCCATTGATGGACATCTGGTTGCTTCCACGTTTTGGCTATTGTGAGTACTACTGCTATAAATATCTCTTCAAGACCCTGCTTTCAGTGCTTTTAGATGAATACCCAGAAGTGGGATTGCAGCCATTCTATTTTGAATTTTTGTGAGAAACTTCTATACTGTTTTCTAGGACAGCTGCACCATTTTATATTCCCAACAGGATTCCAATTTCTCCACATTCTCACCAACACTTGGTATTTTGTTTTCTTGTTTTTAAATAACAATCATCCTAACTGATGTGAGGTGCAAATTATCTTTTAAAAGTGCAGATTCCTGTATCTACAAACCTGAGGTTCAAATCCTCAGTCATTTCAACCTTACCAATTTTCTTTTCTTTTCTTTTCCTTTTTTTTTTTTTTTTGAATTGGAGTCTCACTCTGTCATCCAGGCTGGAGTGCAGTGGCATGCTCCCTGCCACCGCAGCGTTGACCTGCTGGGATCTGGCGATTCATCTGCCTCAGCCTTCCAAGCAGCTGGAGCTACAGGCAAGCGCTACCATGCTTGGCCTTTTTTTTTTTTTTTTTTTAATTGTAGAGACGAGGTCTTGTCAAGTTGCCTGGGCTGGTCTCGAACCCACGGACTCAGGTAATCCACTCACCTCCACCTCCCAAAGTGCTGGGATTACGGGCTGTGCCACCGAGCCCGGCAACCATCTTTCAATCCTCGGCACAGGGCCAGGCTCTGGACCCAGGAGGGCAACTAGCGGACTCAGCAGGAACAGAGGCTGGTGCCCAGGTCGGGGAGAGTGGGGATTCTGGAAAGACAGTACTTAGCTGGGAAAGAGGGTCATGGGCTGGGATTAGACTGGAGGCCTGGAAGCAGCTGCCACATTCTCTGGAGTGTCTAGGATCCGTCAGCTTGGAATACCAACTGGGGTTATCCTGAAGTTTCTCTGACAACTCTAAGTAATAAGGGTATCATTCACTGAATCTTCATTTATTGAGCACCAACTGTTTGCTGACACTGTGCAGAACTTAGTGTTAAAAGGATGAATTCCACACGACCTCAGGAAGCTTATGGATGAGTGGAGAGCACATAATCATGCTCACCCATGAGCATTGTGACAGCTGGTGCTTTCAAGCATGGGCGAGTCTCTAACCCAGCCTGAGGGTAGCAGGGAGAACTACAGGAAGAGGTGGCTCAGTACTGAAGGATGGCCAGGAGGCCAGAGATGGTTGGCGGGCCCCTCTTAGCCAGAGGAAGGAGAATATGGGGAGGTGCAGGTAAGACACAGCCCAGAGGGCCCACTGGGAGAAGACCCCCAATCCAATTGCCCTGGAGCCTGGAGGTCACAGCAGGGTACAGGACCAGGACTAGGGTGAGACAAGTGAGACAGTTGCCTAGTGTACAGAACTGAAGACCAAAAAACTCAGGAATCAATATAATGTTTTAATGCAATGTCTTAAATTCAAAATTAATGCAAGAAAGTCCATGAGGAACAAAATATCAATTTTAGGCCAGGGACGGGGGCTCATGCCCATACTCCCAGAGCTTTGGGAGACCAAGGCAAGAGGACTGCTTGAGGCCAAGAGTTTGAGACCAGCCTGGGCAACACAGTATGACCCCATCTCTACCAAAAAAAAAAAAAATACACACACACAAATAAGGACAGAATACATAACATTCACTGAAATATTATCTATCTTGATGACTGAGTTTTTTGGTGTCCTTTAACTGCTGTGCCTGTGGTAAGCACCTCACCTCACCTTAGATGCCTTCTCTGCAGGGGGGAGTTTTCTTCCTTCCTTCCTTCCTTCCTTCCTTCCTTCCTTCCTTCCTTCCTTCCTTCCTTCCTTCCTTCTTTCCTTCCTTCCCTCTCTCCTTCTTCCCTCTCCCTCTCCCTCCCTTTCTGAGACAGGGTCTCACTCTGCCATCCAGGCTGGAGAGCAGTGGCACAATCATGGCTCACTGAAGCTTGACTTCCTGGGCTCAAGTGATCCTCTTGCCTCAGACTCCTGAGTAGCTGGAACTATAGACAAACACCACCATAACTGGCTAATTTTTAAAATTTTTGTAGGAATGGGGTCTCACTATGTTGCCTAGGTTGGTCTCAAACTCCTGGCCTTAAATGATCCTCCCACTTCAGTCTCCCAAATTACTGAGATTACAGGTGTGCACCACCACACCCTGCCCAGGAAGGGGCTTTCTTTTTTTTTTGAGTTGGAGTCTCACTCTGTTGCCCAGACTGGAGTGCAGTGGCCGCTCCCAGCCACCGCAGCCTCGACTTGGTGGGCTCCGGCGATCCTTCCGCCTCAGCCTTCTAAGTAGCTGGAACTACAGGCGCGCGCTACCACGCCTGGCTAATTTTTTATTTATTGTAGAGATGAGGTCTCACCAAGTTGCCCAGTCGGGTCTCAAACCCGCGGGCTCAAGCAGTCCACTCACCTCAGGCTCCCAAAGGCACGGGATTACAGGCTGAGCCACCGAGCCTGGCTAGGAAGGGGTTTTCAATGGTGGGCTGAGGCCCTTGGATTTTCTCCTGCTAGCTGAGAGACGTCACTGAAATTCCTTAACTAGAAGAATGTGTCTCTATCCCTTGATGAACAACTGATATGGCTACAGTGTGGTAGATTAAGGTATGGGGGCAAGACTGGTGTCAGGGAGGCTGATTCAGAATTGCTGCATGAACAGGCAGGAACTTGAGAAGGCGTGCAGAAAGAGGGGACAGGCACAGTGTAGTAGACCGACTCCAAGGATGCCCAAAGCCCGGGTCTTGGGAAGCCTCAAGCTGTGGAAACTGAAGAAGAGTCTAGACAATGCTGTGGTCTAAATTGATATGTTGAAACCTAATGCCAAGGCAACCATATTAGGAGGTGAGGCCTTTAGGAGGTAATTAGGTCATGAGGTCACGGGATTAGTGCCCTTATAAAAGAGGCTTGAGGGAGCTTGTCTGTCACTCCTGCCATGTGTGGATACAGCAAAAAGGAGCTGCTGATGAGAGGAAGTCTTCACAGACACTGAATCTGTCAGTGCCTTGATCTTGGCCTTCCAGCCTCAGAGCTGTGAGCAATAAATTTCCGTTGTTTAGGAAATGCCCAGTCTTAGCAGCTTGAGCAGGCTGATAGACAACATCCCAGCTCTTGGCTAGGAAGACTGGGAGCTGTATCTTCTTTATTAAGGTAGGAAAGATGGCGGCATTTCAGAGGTAGAGGAAGAAGTTAAACTGAGTGGGACACTCTGAGTTTGAAGATGATTTTTTTTTTTTTTTGAGTTGGAGTCTCACTGCAGTGGCATGCTCACAGCCACCTCCAGCGTTGACCTTCCGCCTCAGCCTTCTAAATAGTCGGAACTACAGGTGCACACTACCATGCCCGGCTAATTTTTTGATTTGTTGTAGAGACAAGGTCTCACCACGTTGTCCAGGCTGGTCTCAAACCCGCGGGCTCAGGCAATCCTCTCGCCTAGGCCTCCCAAAGTGCTGGGATTATAGGTTTGAGCCACTGTGCTCAGCCGAGTTTAAAGATTTATAGGGCACCAAAGGGAGATGTCTTGCAGGCCCAGGAAGAAAGTTGCTACTGAAGAGACCCTTATTTGGGCACCATCAGATGCCATTGTCCACTGGGAAACAGAGCCACTGCAGAAGAGCCGCAGCTGCCATCAGAGAAGCTGTCCCAAGCACAGGGCTGGGGGGTGGGGATATGTACAGATGGTAGTTGAGGCCACGGAGCTAAAGGGTTTATCCAGGGAGATATTAAGAGAGGAAAAAAGGAGGAAACAGTCTCTCCTATGAGAAAGGAGGAAGGTAGGCAAAGAGGAAGGAGGCAGGGGAGATATTCCAAGGAGGACGTGGTCAAGAGAAAAGCTGCAGAAGGGTCAAGAGAGATAAAGTCTGCAAAGTGTCCTTTGGGCTGGCAACAAATATGGTGTCTGCAGAAGAGGGGCTGGAGGTCCCCTACAGGGGTGGCGTTGGGGTGGGGGCTGGCAGCAACTGCGGCAAACTCTTTCCAGGAGCTTGCTGCTGCAAAGGACAATGGAAGGAAAGTACTAGGATGGTGAGTGGCTAAGGAGATCACTGGAGTGGGACCCCCAGGAGGGGGTGGGGACAGCCTCCCTGTACAGGGGAAGGGGTGTTTTTGAGATTCTGGTTTCCATGGGGCCTTGGGCTGCATGTAAATCAGAGGGTGGAAATCCCTCAGAGAGGAGTGATTTTCCCTATGAAGGAAAAGATAGGAGAATTCGGTTGACAAGGAGGGCAGAGGAGGAGAGGTGAGGGAAGAGGCTTGGAATAGATGCAGGGGAGTTGGAAATGAGGGCCGATCAGGAGCTCCTGGAAGGGTATCTGGGCTAGCAGCTAGGGCTGCTACCAGGGCAGCTGCTAAGGGCAGGGCAGTTGGAGGCCCCAGATCTGCGTCAACACTGACTTCTCTCCATCAGGGCCCAACCTACCAGATGAAGGGAGAGCTGACCATGGCCTTGACTGGGAGGTACAGCAGGAAGGCAGAGGACAGTGAGGATCTGGGGCCTGCTACAGCACCTCCAGTGGGACCAGGGACCTGCAGTTGATGGGTGAGGGGCTGACTCCCACCCTCAGTTAGCAGGTGAAGCTTTCTGGACTGGGATACAAAGGCTGGGTTCTTTGGCTCTGGCCACTGAGTGGCAGAGACCCAGGTTGCCTCAAGCCAGGAAAGACTGGCTAACACGCCAAGCGAGTCCTGGCGAGGGAGGAAGAGCTTAGGATCCCCCCTTTGGCATCTGGCTGAAAGTTCTCGACATCTGAAGGCCTCAGCGAACCCTGACAGAAGCAGGCTGGCGTGGCAAAGGGAACTTGGCTCTGCCAGTCTTCACAGCAGACTCCCAGGCCTCTGCACTCTTGCAGGCCTGGAGCTAGGAAAATAGGCTGAGGCTGTGAACTCCCCTCCGACCAGCTGGGGTGCCCACCACTGCCCGGGTTCACTATACGGGCTTTGTTAGCTGGCTGCAGGCTGAGTCTGGCTAGCCCTACCTGGAACTCAGGAGGAAGAGCAAGGGAGACACAGTACACCAGCATCTCCAACCCTTTGTGCTAGCAGCTTCCCTGGTAGCATTCTGGGCCCTCATCACAGCTCCACCTTCAGTGGAAGAGCTGGGGGGGGAGGGGTGGTGGAGGGGAAACAGGTCAGCAGCTTCCTGCTTCCCCCTCATATCACATTTGGCTTTGTAGCAATTCTGTCACCCATGGCACCCAGTCCCTGCATTAAACTCCCTGCCTTTAATATCCAGTGTGATTGACTTATCTTTGCTGGCTGGAGTCTAACAGAGACATTCATTTCCTAGAGGCCTGGATGTGGAAAATGGAGTTAATCCTTGGAAGCCCTGCAGACTTCCTCCAGTGGGCTATTGGGCCTCTGATGGGGGTGAGGCCTACTGTGGCTGATTGGGTCTCAGGGTCCAGAAGTGCCCATGGATGCCCCAAATGGGCATCTCAGCACAGACAGGTACAGTGGGTGGTTGGAGCTATGCTAGGCAATGGGCAGAGTCAGGCCCAATTCATGTAGGCCTGAACAGGAGGTCAGCGGTTGCTCAAGCCAGTGCCCCTGGGGCTTCTGAATTGATAGCAGAGACTGGTCAAACTCTCCACAAGAATTAGAGCCATGCCCCTAGGGGATAGGGTGGTGTCACATCTCCCCCCACCCAGTTCCTCCTCTGCCAAAAGGTACAGTGCCATCTCCCCCTTTTGGAGCGCTGGGGCATCAGATGACCCTGGCTGGCCAGGGTAGGTGGGGTCACTCAGTTGGAACTGCCATGAAAAACCCAACCAAAGGCTGCACTGGGGAGACCACCTATCAAAACATAAAAGGCTACATTCTTTAATCCAGCTGTTCTACATTGAAGTATTCTACAGATATAATTTATACATGTGTAAAATGATGTAAAAAGGTTATTGCTACAGCAGTTTAAACTGGCAAACATAGGAAACATGTCCAGTGATGGCGACTGGTTCATTATGATTCTCCCACATAAGGAACACCATGTAGCCATTAAAAAGAATGAGGCAGCTCTACATGTGCTGATGTAGAATAAGTTACAAGATAAATATAGTTAATAAAAAAAGGGAGAGTTCCAGACAGTGTATATAGTATGATAGCATTTGCATTAAATATAATAAATATGCTTGTCTATTTGCAAGTGCATTGACTGAATCTGGAAGGATACACAAGAGACTGCTGCTGGCACTGCCCTGGGCTGGGAGACTAGAGGACAGGGAAGGGAGGAAGATTTAAGTTTACTGTGCATCCTTTTGAACATTTTGAATTTTGTACCATGTATGTACTTTATAATTCAATAAACATATGATTCATGTTTTCAAAACGGAAAAAAAAGCATTCGGAAACAAACCTCCTTACATCCTCTTCCCCACCCCCTTCCATTTTGTGGGTCCTGGCAAGTTACAGGGTGGGGATGGGGACAGCATTAGGACCTCAGCAGCAAGAAAATAAAGCTGGCCTAAGTTTCTGGGCATTTGGGCAGCACACCTCTGGTTTCCTTTCCAGGATCTCAGATTAAAAACCCTGGAGGAGGTGGATCTGATCATCTTTCCCTTACTTTTAGGCATACCCTTGGAAAAGGGAACAGGAGTGACTGCCTGCAACTAATAAATGAGAAACACTGAGGCCCAAGGTCTCACAGCAAGGAGGTAGTAGTTCATGTTTGCCTACCCACCATATGCCAGGGCGGGTTCAGATTTTACAATTTCCACTCATCCAAGGACTGACTGTGGCATTTGGAGCTTACTAGGGAGGTTCACCCTGAAGGGCATTATTTTGCTCAAAGCAGGAATCACTTCTTCCCTATTCTTGCTGTATGCAATTTACTTCATCTGCAGTTTACTTACTTCTTAATTCAATCCTTTGGAGTTTAAGACTGTGTCCCCACCTTCTCTCCTGCCTCTTGTGTCCTCTAAACTCCTATCCAGCCTTCCTTCCCTTTCCTCTTAGAAGACAGCTTATTCTTCCAAAAGAAGAGACCAGCAGACAGGAATTATCTTAATTCTCACACCCCACTCCACTCACTGGCCATTTACTGAACTCCTATCATGTACAAGGCACTGTCTGGCACACAGGAGGCATTTACAGAGCCAGACGGTAAGTCCTGCCTCCCAAAGTCTCCATTCTGGCATCCACTTATGCCATCCAGGTGCCCACTTTTACCTTTATTCTCAAATTGGTCTGGACCAGGAGGTGGTCCCTTGCTCACTCAAGAATCCTTCCTCACTTAAGCAGGTCCTCCCATTTTTTGTCTGGTCTCAATGTTCCCTCTACTCGCTCCTTCCCCATAGGCTGTAAGCAAATTCATCTTCCCCTGAGTTTATCATATACCCACAGAAAAAATAAATGCAGTATCTCAGTTAACACTCGTAACAACCCAGGAGGCCGGTACTATTATTATTGTCATTTTATAGATAGAGACACTGGGATGACAGAGCAGGGTCTCCATTTAAATCCTACCTCCTCCACTGCCAGCTGTGTGACCCTGGTCAAGTTAATTTAACTCTATGTCCCAGTTTCTATAAAATAGTGAGAACTCTTTTGTAAGATTCTGGCACTTAGTAAGCAATATATACATATAATAATATATATAAATATATATATATATATATTATATATATATTTTTTGAGTTGGAGTCTCACTCTGTCACCTAGGTTGGAGTGCAGTGGCACACTCACGGCCACCCCAACGTCGACCTGCTGGGCTCTGGTGATCCTTTCGCCTCAGCCTTCCAAGCAGCTGGGAAGTACCTGCATGAGCTACCATGCCTGGCTAATTTATTTTATTTTTTTTATTTTATTGTGGAGACGAGAGCTCACCAAGTTGCCCGGGCTGGTCTCGAACCCACGGGCTCAGGTAACCCACTTATCTTGGCCTCCCAAAGTGCTGGGATTACAGGCTGAGTCACCGAGCCCAGCAAGTATTATATTAATATAAGTATTAGACATTGCTATTTTCTGCCCAGACTGACTCCCAAGCCCTACTGCTTCTTCACTCATTCATTTAACAAATAATTTTCAGCACCACTGTGTGCCAGGCAACGCTTTAGGCAGTAGCTAAACACAGCTGAGCAGTGTTCTCAAGGCTGGGAGGGGACAAGCAGACAATAATCAGCCTAGAAAACATCAGGTAATAAGTCTCTGAGGAGGACTCAGGGTGGTGTGATAGCAAGTGTCTTGGCAGCACTTTACTTTCTTTTTTTTTGAGTCGGAGTCTCACTCTGTCACCCAAGCAGGAGTGCAGTGGCATGCTCATGGACACAGCAGCCTTAACATCCTGGGTTCAGGCGATCCTTACACCTCAGCCTCCCAGGTAGCTAGAACTATAAGCACACAACACCATGCCTGGCTAATTTTTGAATTTACTATAGAGCCGAGGTCTCCCCATGTTGTCCAGGCTGGTCTCGAACCCCTGGGCTCAGTCAATCCTCTTACACCAGCCTCCCAAAGTGCTGGGATTACAAACATGAATCAACACACCCGGCTTAGGACAGCGCTTTTCATTGCAGGGTTGTTGGAGGCTTCATAGGTGACATAAACTGAGATCTGAGTGACAAGGAGGCAGCTCAGGCCACTATTTCTAGAGTTCATCTCTGTCACTTCGCCACACCCGCTGCTCATCTCTCCAGCTTCTCTCCATGAGTACCCTAAGCCTGCTCTGCTCAGGAAGAGGGTCTTATTCTCCCATGCCTTGGCTCATGAGATTCTATCCCCTTGGCCCTTATCTCATAGAGGTCAAAAGTGTGAACCTCCTCAGGGGGTCTCCACAGACCCTCAGGAGACAGGGTGGGGACTACAAAACTGTTCCCAGTCTCCTGCCCTGATCAGAGGCCCCAGCGGGTAGCAGGGGTTTCCCATACGCTCAGTCTCAGGAGTGTGCAAGAATCGCAAAATAACTTGATGGCTCATAAGAACCCCCATGGGCCCTTGTTAAAATACAAAATCCTTGGCCCCAACACAAGCCTCTTTAATTAGACTCTCTAGGCCGGGCTCGGTGGCTCAGCCTGTAATCCCAGCACTTTGGGAGGCCGAAGTGAGTGGATTA
>NW_007251128.1:283765-301036 GCF_000164805.1 Carlito syrichta | reverse complement strand
AGACCCGCCTGGGCAGTGAGACCTCATCTCTGCAATAAATCAAAAAATCAACCGGGTGTGGTAGCGCATGCCTATAATTCTGGCTACTTGGAAGGCTGAAGCGGAAGGAACGCCGGAGCCCAGCAGGTCGAGGCTGCGGTGGCCGGAAGCGGCCACTGCACTCCAGTCTGGGCGACAGAGTGAGACTCCAACTCAAAAAAAAAAAAAAAAAAAATCTCAAATGGAGTCATAAATGATTAAACAATAAAAATGAAAGTGGGAATACTGACAAATATAATAATTCATAAAAAAGAGTATCATAATTTGCAATTTTTTTGCAACATGCAATCTAGGGTTGTACATTATTTTCTTAAAAGCTTTTACATAAAGCCGGGCTCGGTGGTTCAGCCTGTAATCCCGCGCCTTTGGGAGGCTGAGGTGAGTGGATTGCCTGAGCCCTGGGGTTCGAGACCCACCTGGGCAGCGAGACCTCATCTCTACAATAAATCAAAAAATCAGCCGGGCGTGGTAGCGCATGCCTGTAATTCCGGCTACTTGGAAGGCTGAGGTGGAAGGATCGCCGGAGCCCAGCAGGTCGAGGCTGCGGTGGCCGGGAGCGGCCACTGCACTCCCGTCTGAGCGACAGAGTGAGACTCCAACTCAAGAAAAAAAAAAAAAGAATTAGACTCTCTAGGGGTGATTTTTAACAAATACTGTCAAAGCTGAAAGTATTCTGGTTCTGTAGGACCGATCAGGTAGGCTCCAAACTTAATAGAATGCTCTGGTTTGCTAAGACAGTTAAATTCCACCCACAAAGCAGCCTATTATCTAAATAACCGGTAACCTTCCTCGCCTCCGCCATCGAAGGAACCTTTCCTTTGGCTCTTCTGATCTACTCCTGGGCCATCTGGTGACACCGACTTCGCAGCAGCATCTTAACGGATGCGTTCGTCTCAAATGAGGAGCGAACTTGTGAGCGGTCAAAGGACCCGCTCTGCGGTCAGCCGGCCTAAGTCTTTCTCCCCACCCCACGACTGCTGCTACCTGTGACCACCGCCAAATTATTTCTCCGAGGCCGTTCCCCATTAGTCAGTGTGAGGTTAAATGAGATGTTTGTGCGCTGCTCACAGACAAGCTCACGGATACACGCCACCGCCTTTATTAACCGCCCTAAGGAGGCTGCTTCAGACACGTGACCCGAGAGAGAATCACCTGCAGCTAGGGAGATGTTTCCGGCCCCAAGTTCGGCCGTGAGGGCTAATAAGGGCGAATGTGAACGCTGTGGTCCCTGAACTTCCGGCGCTCTCCGGCTCATCGGCAGGAAAACGGGACGAACTCCCCTTCCCAGGGCCGCCGGGAGGCTCGGCGTGAAGTCCCCACGGAAATTCCAGGTCCCCCAAGTCCACAGCCCCCGGCCACATTCGGGAACCCAAGATCGCCGGACGCCACGGCCCCCACTCTCCCCTCACACCCCGCGCCAAAACGCCAGTCCCGCTGCGCGGGCCGGGACCCGCGCGCAACGGCCCAATCAGGGCCGGCCTCGCACAAAGCGAGTCCCGCCCCCACGGTGCCGCTGCCAACATCCTCCCCTTCCCGAGGCCGCCGAGGCCCGCCCACTCCCGCCCTCGCCCCGCCCAGCGTCGATCTCGGGTAGAGGATCGCGATTGGCTCGTGGGGTAAGACGTGGGCTCTGGTTAGTCGAGGCAGGGTCACGAGGGCGCCGTCGTCGCCTTTCCAGAGGCGATTACTGGGCAGGCTCAGTCTTTCGCCTCAGTCTCGAGCAGTAGCTGGCAGCCAAGCGTACGTGCTCCGGGATCTTCAGTACCCGCGGCCGCCATCGACGTCGCTTAGGTTCCTCTGGGTTCATCTGCGCCACTTGCCCGCTGCACACTACGCCGTCATAAGCCGCCATCATGGTGAAGCTCGCTAAGGTAAGAGTCCTTGCGCTCAAGAGCGGACGTCTCGGCCTGCTTCCCGAGGGGCGCGCGCGCGGCGCCGCTGGGAGGAGGGCCTGCGCGCAGTCCCGGGCGCGTTCGAGGGCGCCATGCTGCGGGAAGTCTCGCGCGATCAGCCGGACGTCTCGCGGCCTTTGGTTACTGGGTGCTGAGGTAAAGAGATGAAGAGGCTGGCTACTCGGCAGGTGCGAGGGGGTGGTGGTGGATGGGGGGGGTTGGTGGATGCGGCGGGCCGAGAGTTAGGCATTGAGCGCGGCAAGGGGCCCTGGGCCGCGCGGCGGGAAGATGAGGCAAAACTCTTGCGACGGGTGCTGCCTGGGCCCCGCCTCCGGACGCACGTGTCCGGGAGCGCGGCCCGCCACGTGGGCCCCGCCGCGTGGGTCTGGCGTCTCGGGAGGGACTGGTGCCCCGGGGCGGGAGACGGCGGCATTGGCCGCCGTCCGAGGCCCGGCGGCTGTCAGGACGTCTCCGGCCTGGCAGACGCGCACGTGGTGGGCCCAGAAAGAAGGTCCGCCTCGTGCGTTTTGCGTCGCGCTCGCGCACATGGTGGCGCACTAGGTGCCCCCACGTGGCCCTGCCGACTCTGGGAGAGGCGGGGTTGTCTCTCAGGGAACCGAAAGCTGTTTGTGAGAAAACCAAAGGTGGTTGTTTCCAAAAGTGCCTTAAAGTTGTTCTCTTTCAACTTGGGTTCAGACGAGGGTGGTAGCATAAGGTGCCAGAATGTACAGGACTGAAAAGCGGTGCCTTTTCGTCGTAGGGTTGGTTTTCTGTTTGTGAAAGCTGACAGGAAAAACGTGGAAGGTTAAGGGTCTCGTATCGCCATCAAGAGTAGCTTCTAGGTTAGTTGTGCTGTGAGAAATGGGTCCCGAGAAAGAAGATGGTTGCGTTTTACTGAAGAATAATGGTAAAATGGCTCTGTCCGTGGAGGTGTAATGCTCTCCTTGTATCCATTTTAGGCAGGTAAAAATCAAGGGGACCCCAAGAAAATGGCTCCTCCCCCGAAGGAGGTAGAAGAAGATAGTGAAGATGAGGAAATGTCAGAAGATGAAGAAGATGATAGCAGTGGAGAGGAGGTAATTATATTTAGTTTGACGCAGAACTGTTTATAACTACAAAATAGAGCATTCAAACTAGTGGTATTGGATGTCTGGCAAAAAATAAAATTCACCCGGGTATGACTATTACAATGGTTGAGTAAGAATTTCATTCATCGACATGTCAAGATGTCATCTGGATAGGTATTTGAATGTGAGTTTGAGACACAGATGAACTAGGGATCTTCTTATGTGCCTGGGCAGAGCATGCTGTGAGATTTGTTGTGTTAATCAATCATTACATTTTTCCAGTTTCAACATGTTAGTCTTAGTCTGACATACCTAGATGAGGGGAAGATTTGTAAGTGGCAGAGCCGAACACTGTATTCAGATCTGCAAATAACCTTACCAGATTCCTTTCCTAGCCTCCAATCAAGATTGATTGGTCTGTATTCCAGTATATATAAGCTTTGTAACACTACTCACTTGATTATAACTATCTCTCTGCCATCTACCTTTGTTAACCCTGACTCTCCCCTTTAGCACTCCTGGCTATTTGCTCACTATAGACTGCTAACCACTCAGTTGTGCTCAGGTTTCTTATTTAGGATTTAGTAAGAATTTTGCTCTTGGCACTCATTATCTGTTAAGGCTAGTCATCAAAAAGTAGATTTGAGTGAGACTTCAACGTCAAGGGTTGGTTTTTATCAAGGCCGACATGCTCTTTGTGCGATAGTTGTACAGGCATGGTCAGTCTATTTAATCTTCATTTTATCTCAGGTCCGAAGAAATGAGCATTTGCTGAGCTCTTCCACCACCCACTATAGGAGCTCCAAATGATTTGATAACAATTAATACTTGGTGCCTTCTGTGTGTACGGTTTTGAGTAATTTACATACATGAATTCATAATCTTTAAGTCATGTAAGGTCGATACTAGTATCATTTTCAGGTGAGGTTTAAGAAAGTATGAGTTGCAGGAATTCAGAGGTCTGGGTTAGAGATATTTTAAGTATTCAGAAGCGTTCTTTATGCTTAAGTATTTTATTTACCTGATAGTGAGGGTTGTGACTTTACAGAGTAGGACCCTGAAGTTTAACATGCTAACGTGTGTTTAATGGATGTGGTCTTGAACCAGAGTCAGTGGCAGAATCTAACACTCATTGAGACCATTGTTATCTTTTGGGATGTGGGGACAGGTTTATGTCAGTTTTTATTTATTTCAAGGTTATCATCCCTCAGAAGAAAGGCAAGAAGGCTACTGCAACCCCAGCAAAGAAAGTGGTGGTTTCCCCAACAAAAAAGGCTGCAGTTGCCACACCTGCCAAGAAAGCAGTTGTCACCCTAGGCAAAAAAGCAGCTGCCATACCAACTAAGAAGACAGTTACACCAGCCAAAGCAGTCGTGACTCCTGGCAAGAAGGGAGCCACACCAGGGAAGGCATTGGTAGCAACCTCTGGTAAGAAGGGAGCTGCCACCCCAGCAAAGGGGGCGAAGAACGGTAAGAATGCCAAGAAGGAAGACAGTGATGAGGAGGAGGATGATGACAGTGATGAGGATGAGGATGATGAGGATGATGATGAAGATGAGGAGGAAGAGGATGAATTTGAACCAGCAGTGACAAAAGCAGCAGCTGCTACTCCTGCCTCAGAGGACGAGGATGATGAAGACGATGAAGAGGAAGATGACGAGGATGATGATGATGACGAGGAAGATGGTAAGGAGTTTGTAGTTACTGGGCTTCTGTTGGCAAGATCACTTGAGGTGAGGTTCTGAGCAGCACCACATACTCCCATGACAGTCTGGAGGTTAGATTAGAATATCGAAGGTTCTCTGGGGTACTATGGTGTGTCAAGACTCAATTACCTGTGAATAATTTTATGTCTCCCACCCTGAAAATGCTCCTCAGGAGTGTATTCTGTGAGTGTGGCTCGTAATGTAGGATTTTGCTTCCAGGTGACCTGTTCTTGCCATACCTATTAACTAAGCATAGTGGCAGAATTGCATTTTCTTTCCTTTAGATCTTAGAATGAATGCTGGTTTGGGGATTGTTCTCTAATTTTTGACCAGTTGACTTCTCTTTCAGACTCTGAGGAGGAAGCCATGGATACCACACTGGCCAAAGGTAAGAAAGCTTCTGCAAAGGCTATTCCTGTGAAAGCTAAGAGCGTGGCTGTGGATGAAGAGGAAGATGATGAGGATGAGGATGATGATGATGATGATGATGAAGAGGATGATGACGATGAGGATGACGAAGAGGAGGAGGAAGAGGAGGAGGAAGAGGAAGGTAAGTAAACTCTGAAGTATGTTTAAACCTGAGTCATGTTTAAAGAGCTATTGCAGTATATACTCATGGGTGCCATGTTTGAAATCTTGTCCAGAGCCTGTCAAAGAAGCATCTGGAAAACGAAAGAAAGAAATGGCCAAGCAGAAAGCAGCTCCTGAAGCCAAGAAACAGAAAGTAGAAGGTAACTTGCAGAATTAGGGGTGTAGTAGGAGATAGTCAAATAGCACAAAGGATGAATGACAAAGGGACTTAATACTGAAACCTGATGTTACACTGCTATGTGCTGATGTGCTACATATACAAATTTTGCACTGGAAATAAATTTTGTGCCATATTTTTATTAATAGACTGATACAATTTCAATTTTTTCATATAGCCACAGAGCCAACTACAGCTTTCAATCTCTTTGTTGGAAACCTGAACTTTAACAAGTCTGCTGCTGAACTAAAAACTGGTATTAGTGATGTTTTTGCTAAAAATGATCTTGCCGTTGTGGATGTCAGAATTGGTATGACTAGGTAAGTGCTTCATTGGCTCTGCTCATATTTTTCCTTCCTGTGACAGAATAGTTGCTGTAGTCTGCCACCCTTATACATGCATATGTAAATGTCTTCGAGGATTAAATATCAATATACTGTCATTAGATTGTCAAGTTACAGAGCCCTCAAATTGAAATTTCCATAATCAGCCTCTATAGTAGCTAAAACAGACTTGAATAGTCATTATAGTGGATTATTTTTAGATGAGATTCTCCTGTTTTAGTGCTTAAGCAGACTCTTCCATCAGCTACTACTATCACTTTGTGTAAGCAGTTTAGCTAGTAACAAAGACCTCAAAGGTGAAAATGTCTTGGTACTTAGACCTGTTCTGTGGACATGATTTGCAGAGCCTTGACTTTATTTTGTAAATAGCGCAGGTGTTTTTTTAACTTGGTTTTTATTTATGTCATCATATTTGCCCAGAATATGTGTTGTGTGGCTTTTGGTTTTGTTTCACCATAACTGCCTTCTTTACCTCAAAGGAAATTTGGCTATGTGGACTTTGAATCTGCTGAAGACCTGGAAAAAGCCTTGGAACTCACTGGCTTGAAAGTCTTTGGCAATGAAATTAAACTAGAGAAGCCAAAAGGAAAAGACAGTAAGAAAGGTATGTAAGGCTATAGGAGCTAATGCAACTAACTCGGGCTAGACTGCCAAGGAAAATGCTTTGTAACCCTTTTTTCTTGATTTGCTCTTAATGAAAGAAGAGTGATTGTTTACAATAGCACTTGACACTGCTGGCTGGTGTTATATAAATTCCTGAGTTAAGCAAGAGCACTCTGCTCCAAAAAAAAGGGTGCATCTTAATATACAGGGACTTGTCTTCACTGAAACCCGATTAGATTCCTTTCATTGAGTACTTTTTTCTCTATATATTTGTCCTTTAAATTGGTAAGTTCACATTTTTTTTCCTCCAAAATAATGTGCATCTACTAAGTTGAGCTCTGTTCTAAGTATCTGGTAGCTAGTTTGACATCAGTTCTGACGGCATGGAGGTATCGACCGTGTTACCACTGCTGTATTTCCATACTTTACACAGAGCCTTGTACATCATAGAGCTTCATATTTGTCGGTTAGAGGTATCTGTGGCTTTGGGTCCGTGTCCCGTCCCCCCCCCCACACTTTTTCTTGTCCTTCTTTGGTCTACAACTAAAAGGCTATTTTTGGTTTGTTTTCTTCATCTAGATAGAGATGCAAGAACCCTTTTGGCCAAAAACCTCCCTTACAAAGTCACTCAGGATGAATTAAAGGAAGTGTTTGAAGATGCTGTGGATATCAGATTAGTCAGCAAGGATGGAAAGAGTAAAGGGTATGTTTGTATTGAAGTATAAGGGTTTTATTAACATGAATACATTTATGCTTTATAACAGAAATATTGGTCCAGTTTTCTTGGGTCTTGGGCAATTGAACCTACAAAGTTTGAATTACCTTAATTGCCTATCTATACCCTGGGAATAACGTGTACATAGGGTGATTTTATATATATATATATTTTGAGTTGGAGTCTCACTCTGTCGCCCAGACTAGAGTGCAGTGGCCGCTCCCGGCCACCACAGCCTTGACCTGCTGGGCTCCAGCGATCCTTCCGCTTCAGCCTTCCAAGTAGCCGGAATTACAGGCATGCGCTACCACACCCAGCTGATTTTTTGATTTATTGTAGAGATGAGGTCTTGCTGCCCAGGCGGGTCTCGAACCCACGGGCTCAGGCAATCCACTCACCTCAGCCTCCCAAAGGCGCGGGATTACAGGCTGAGCCACCGAGCCCAGCTCATAGTGTGATTTTAAAAGGTGAGCTAATACAGGTAAAGGAGTTAAGAAATAATGCCTAGCTCACAATGAATGCTATAATAAATTGTAAGTAATAGCAATTATTACAGTGAGGTAAGATTACCATGAGACAGTTTTTAGGGATATTATCAGACTTCGTAAGAGGGAAGCTCAGGTTTTAATTGAGAAATGGAAGAAAAGAGAAACTTTGTTTCAATTAGCATAAAACAACATTTTATTGTATTTGGATCTGAAGCCAGGTTTGTGTTGCTGAGGTTAAAATATTTGTTACTATGGTTGTAAAACCATAAAAGAACCATGAGTCCTTTTTCTTCTGTTGCAGGATTGCTTATATTGAATTTAAGACAGAAGCTGACGCAGATAAAACCTTTGAAGAAAAGCAGGGAACAGAGATTGAAGGGCGATCTATTTCCCTGTACTACACTGGAGAGAAAGGTCAAAGTCAAGACTACAGAGGTGGAAAGAATAGCACTTGGAGTGGTAAGAAATTAGAGGCTAGTTACAGGGTTCCAGAACTGATGGAAGGAAGTGTTTTGCATACGTTTATAAGTACTTTGTAATCGGTCAAGATTAATTAGATGGAGGTGAAGATCAAGGACATTGTACTCCTAGTTAGACCTTTATATAGAATAGTAATCTCCAGTCTGAAAACTCAGAAAATCATTTTGCATTGGAATATGGTAGGCAGATGCATCCTTTGTTATCTTACATCTTTTTTAATTTTTGAGTTGGAGTTTTACTCTGTCGCCCAGGCTGGAATGCAGTGGCACAATCATGGTTCACAGCAACCTTAACCGTAACCATTATTTTTTGTGTGTATGCAGGCAGGGTCTCACTATGTTATTACCTAAGCTGGTCTCAAACTACTGGATTCGAGCTGTTTTCCCACCTTAACCTTCCATTGTTGGAATTACAGGGTGAACCACTGTGCCTAGCCTAGTCATTTTATGCTTCAAATGACTGCAGTTGAACTCAGATGATTATTCTAGGAAGATACAGACCAGCAGTACTAAAGACCAACCAGCAGGGCATTGCAGTACATGAATGTTGAGTAACAAAAGTAGCATTTCACATCCATCAAAATTTGTGTTCTCCCAAACACAAAAATACTTAGAAACAAGATTATAGCTGTGACTGAAGCTAGGAATCACTGTTTCAGTCTTAAGAATGTGGCATCTCTTTATTTGCAGGTGAATCAAAAACTCTGGTTTTAAGCAATCTTTCCTACAGTGCAACAGAAGAAACCCTTCAGGAAGTATTTGAGAAGGCAACTTTTATCAAAGTGCCCCAGAACCAAAATGGCAAATCTAAAGGGTAAAAATCTTTATATGTCAGCTATGGGCTGTGAGAGTATCTTGTGTAGGTCTAAGGAAAAGCTAAATTACTTTAGCCATGCAAATTAGTATAAAGATGGTCATTTAAGTATCTACTTGAGGGAAAAGGCTTGGTGGCATCATGATGGCAGAGGAGCCGTGTGCTTGGTAATCCACACTAAGTATTAACTGTTTGTCCTCAGGTATGCATTTATAGAGTTTGCGTCATTTGAAGATGCTAAAGAAGCTTTAAATTCCTGTAATAAAAGGGAAATTGAGGGCAGAGCAATCAGGCTGGAGTTGCAAGGACCCAGGGGATCACCTAATGCCAGAAGCCGTAAGTTCTGTTGACAGGATGCTATGGTGGCACTCATGGTTGTTCTCTTTGCTTGAGCATAATTTATGTTAGGTTACTGCTTGCTTTTCTCACGAATACCACATTTTTTTTTCTGTTGCTACTGAGTGAACAATAACTGGACATGATGACTGATTACCTGAGAGTAAATGATGAAATATCAAGAAAATTCCTCTAGATAGTCAAGTTCTGATCCGGCTGTGTCAACTCAGAGCTACAGATTTGCCACATGTCCTATGTATGGTGGGCAGCATGTGTAGTGGGTTGCTTCTCCCACTTTCCATAAAAGATCTGGGACAGCATCTCAACTATGCAGTGGAAGTAAAAAATAAAAGCTCCAGGTAGCTGTTGATGTGAAGCCTTTACTTGAAGCACTAGTTGCTTTTTTTTTTTCTTCTGAGTTGGAGTCTCACTTTGTCGTCCAGACTGGAGTGCAGCGGCTGCTCCTGGCCACTGCAGCCTCGACCTGCCGGGCTCCAGCAATCTTTCTGCCTCAGCCTTCCGAGTAGCCAGAATTATAGGCGTGTGCTACCACACCCGGCTGATTTTTGATTTATTGTAGAGATGAGGTCTCACCAAGTTGCCCAGGCGGGTCTCGAATCCGCGGGCTCAGGCAGTCCTCAGCTTCCCAAGGCACAGGATTACAGGCTGAGCCACCAGGCCCAGCTACTAGTTGCTTTTAACTGCCTTTTCCTGTAAGCCAAGTGTTCTTGGCATTGCAAGTTCAGTGTTAACTATGTATTGTGACTTAAAATAAAAGGTACAATTTCTGTTTTTCTTTCCCAGAGCCATCCAAAACTCTGTTTGTCAAAGGTCTGTCTGAGGATACCACCGAAGAGACGTTAAAGGAGTCATTTGATGGCTCTGTCCGGGCAAGGATAGTCACTGACCGGGAAACCGGATCCTCCAAAGGGTAAGGTGGAGGAGATGTAAAATATTGCTCATTTCACTCCTGGTGTTCTGGGTGGAGACCTCGGCTCTGTGTCTTCTCATTGAGCTCCTTTCTGTCTGTTGATGGCAGTTTATGGATTCGCACGAGAAGAAGAGAGAATGCACAGAACTAGCATCATTTTACCTTCTGTCTTTACAGAGGTATATTCGGCTGTTTTGTGAGACATTCAGAGGTTCCGGCTGTCATACCAGCTACAGTTTTCCATAAGGAGCTACTGTGTCATTTGGGTCTTTGTGGGATTGCTAGCTGATATGTGAGGTTAACTTGACACTTGTTCAGTATGTGCTTGCTTTTCATAATGGTCAGTTTCTTTTGGTGTTTTAGGTTTGGTTTTGTAGATTTCAACAGTGAGGAAGATGCCAAAGCGGCCAAGGAGGCGATGGAAGATGGTGAAATAGATGGAAACAAAGTTACCTTGGACTGGGCCAAGCCTAAGGGAGAAGGTGGCTTTGGAGGTCGTGGTGGAGGCAGAGGAGGCTTTGGAGGCCGAGGTGGTGGCAGAGGAGGCCGAGGTGGATTTGGTGGCAGAGGCCGGGGAGGCTTTGGAGGTAAGGCAGAGGGGGGCAACCTTAGCATCTACTGGACATCATGTGGCACATGCACTTAAGACGTGCTGTGTCAAGGTTCCTAATCACTGGGGAGGCGGAAGGGCAGCTTTACCCATTCTTTAATAATGTCTTGCTTTTCTGCAGGGCGAGGAGGCTTCAGAGGAGGCAGAGGTGGAGGCGACCACAAGCCACAAGGAAAGAAGACGAAGTTTGAATAGCTTCTGTCCCTCTGTCTTTCCCTCTTCCATTTGAAAGAAAGGACTCTGGGGTTTTTACTCTGTTACCTGCTCAATGACAGAGCCTTCTGAGGACATTCCAAGACAGTATACAGTCCTGTGGTCTACTTGGAAATCCGTATAGATAACATTTCAAGGGAGATACTCTGTTGGTTTTGACTGGATATTCATATAAACTTTTTAAAGAGATGAGTGATAGAGCTAACCCTTATCTGTAAGTTTGAATTTATATTGTTTCATCCCATGTACAAAACCATTTTTTTCCTACAAATAGTTTTTTTTTTTTTCTTTGCGTTGGGGGGGTTGTAAAGGAAAGAATGTTTTATCATGGTTTTTGCTTCAGCGACTTTAGGACAAATTAAAAGTCAACTCTGGTGCCAGACTTGTTATTTCCTAAGGAGTATTTCTCCTGAACTGTCAACTGAAGAGCAGGGCAAAGCCTGAAAATGTTAAATGCATGGGTTGCCAGTATTCTAGCCCCCAGTTCGGGGAAAGTGACTTGTGAGCTGCAGCCCCGGGTGCTGACGTGTAAGGTTGGTTTGTTGGAAGACTCTGGCTGCCACTTGCAGCAGGCCTAAGAACTGTGTCCTGAACAACACTAACACTGGAAAGAGGCACAAGAGCACAGTGGTCAGGTCTGAGATAAGCAGTTGAGCATCAGTTTGGGATGGCGGTGAATAATGAATGGGCGGACAGAGAGACTGGGAGGGAAACTATCAATCCAGCAAATTGACTCAAAAAGCCGTTTTGCACTGTGTATATTTCTCAGACATTCAGTTTTGTTTTTGTTTTTTTTGAGTTGGAGTCTCACTCTGTCACCCAGACTGGAGTGCAGTGGCCGCTCCTGGCCACCACAGCCTCGACCTGCTGGGCTCCAGCGATCCTTCCACCTCAACCTTCCAAGTAGCTGGAACTACAGGCGCACAGTACCACACTCGGCTAGTTTTTTTTTTTTTTTTTTAATTGTAGAGATGAGGTCTCACCAAGTTGCCCAGGCAGGTCTCGAACCCTCAGGCTCAGGCAATGCACTCACCTCAGCCTCCCAAAACGGATTATAGGCTGAGCCACCGAGCCCAGCGACATTCAGTTTTAATAAGCACTCCTGACAACTTTTTAGTTTTAGTTGGTGTTACAGTGTCACCCAGGTTGGAGGGCAGTGTCAACATCATAACATGGCAGCTTGACCTCCTGGACTCAGGTGATTCTCCCATCTCAGCCTCTGGAGTAGCTGTGATTATAGTTGTGTTACTGCCATGCCCAGCTAATTTGGTTTCTGTACAGGCAAGGTCCAGCTCCTGGACTTACGCCATGGCCTCTCGAGAGCTGGTATTACGGTTTACCAAGTTGCCCAGGCTGGTCTTGAACCGCTGGGTTCAGGCAGTCTTCTCACTTCTGCCTCCCATAGTGCTGGAATTACACTGCACCTGGCCTCACTGCTTTTAACCCAAGGGCCTGTTCTTACCAGACTAGTGAGGTTCATAAAGCATGGTGCTTCATGGAATTCAGTGAATATAGCCTGCAACCTGATGAATATGTAAATAGTCTTATTTTCATTTGGGGGCTCTGGAAATCCAAGAGCCTTGAGTTCATCTTCCACTTGTCCGTCCTATTCAAGTACTAAGGATGAGTGGTGGTCATACATGGCACTCATGTTCTGGAGGGAAGATGGTGAGTGGGTTGCAGCTATGAAAAAGTGGGAGGGTGGTCTCCCTTAGGCAAAACTAAGGATGAAGACCTGCGGCAGACTGTTCCATGTAAGGAATTAATAAGCTTAGGGTTAATTGGAGCCCTCCAAGAATGTCATGGGTTTAAATTGTTAGCTTAAATTATAGCAAAGGTAAGTAACGGTATGAGCACGTGTTGGAAATCTCCAGTGGCAATACATCTCCCAAATGGCTTTCAAAAAGGGTCCTGTGGGTTGATCTGTCTTCTGGCGTCTAAAATAGTGATTTCATGGCTCTCCATGACTCCACAGTCTTCACCTAAATGGGTTGTGGCTGGTTTCCTTGTACAATCTTTGACGGGCCTGTGGGTTAAAGTAAGCAGTAGTCTAAAACTGGCTATCTAGGAACATGAATTTGATTGCTACTAGCTGGCATAGTACAGCCAGTTTGTCTCACTTGAGACTTTGGAGAGCTCAGCATCCCAACTGCAGTAAGTTTTTGACTCCCAGAGTAAGTCTTGTTTCAACCAATTCATTACGGTTGCTACTGACAGCTAGTGCTGTTGTTACTGTGCTCACAATATGCCTGGTGTGTACCTCCCTCAACCCCTCTACAAATTGTGGAGCAAGACAAGGGCAGGAGATTAAGGTTCCTACTTCCTGGCTGCTGTTCTGTTCCTCTTTCCCGTTAAGGGGAGGAAAGTCGAAATGGTCCTGCCCTGTTGATTTCGTAGTGGTTGTTCCAGGCAGGCATGTGCTGATTTTCTGTAAATGAAGATGGGGGTAGCTGGGCTCGGTGGCTCAGCCTGTAATCCCAGTGTTTTGGGAGGCTGTGAGTGGATTGCCTGAACCTATGGACCCGAGACCCACATGGGCAACTTGATGAGACCTCATCTCTACAATAAAATCAAACATTAGCTGGGTGTGGTAGCACATGCCTGTAGTTCCAGCTACTTGGACGGCTGAGGCGGGAGGATTGCTGGAGCCCAGCAGGTCGAGGCTGTGGTGGCTGGGAGCGAGCCACTGCACTCCAGTCTGACTGACAGAGACTCCAATTCAAAAAAAAAAAGGGTGAGTGTGGTTACTGTCTGCAGGGCCAGAAAGAGACTCTAGGGGTTAGAATTAGGGACTGAACTGCAATCACGGTTTCCCTGGCACTTGTCTCCAGTTTCCTAGTTTGGTGGGGTTTGCAGCCATTTTAGGAAGTGATCCGTTTTCTTCAAATGGCTGTCGCCACATCTGTCATTCTTCCAGCAGATGGCAGCATCAGTCCACAAAGATGCAGGCTCCTTCAGGGACGTGTTAAGAGGAAGCCTGACTGGCCTGTCTTCAGACCAATGGGCCTCTCACTCCATACTCAGTTTCAGTTTAAAGGATAGGGATGAGACCAAGGAATCTGCAGGAGGTCTGCTCAGCACACCTTGACATGCTGTAGGACCCTCAGAAATGGTTTCCAAGTGGGCCCTAAAATTTTTTTGACATTCAGATTTTCTATTTTAAAATTGTGGGTACAATTTTTTAAAATGAAAAATGTGTGTGTGTGTGTGTGTGTGTGTGTGTGTGTGTGTGTGTGTGTGTGTGTATATATATATACACACACGTTAAAAAAAATATGTGTATTTAGGCAAAGAGATGGGGGGGGATCTCATTTGTTGCTCAGGCTGGTCTTGAACTGGTTTCAAGAGATCCTCCCACCCCAGCCTCCCAAAGTGCTGGTATTACAGATGTGAACCACCTCTCCTGGCCTAAAACAAAGATGTATTTAGAAAGCTTGTCATGTGCCCTTCTCTGAGTTAACCCATTATCATCTGTGTTTAAATCTCTGCCTCCTCTCAGCCTAAAAAAGTGCCAAAACTTTTTTCATTAAAAAAATTTTCCCGGGCAACCCCTTCGGGTCCCCTCCCACTGTGGAAACTTTTCTGTCCTCTCAATAAATCCTGCTTTCAAAAAAAAAAAAAAAAGGTCCCATGACCTGTGGCCAGGCACAATTGTTCCCTCTTACTTTCATTTCCAAGCTTTCAGAATAACCACACTAGCCTGACATGTGGCTTCTGTCCTCTGCCTCCACTGTGCTCACTGAGTGTGCCAAGGACTAAACACCAAATCCAGGGGTCAGTCTTTAGACCATTGGCTTCCCGGCAGCATCTGAGAGACCATCCCTCTTCTTCCTGCCTGAAACTCCTTCTCCACCCTTAGGAACTCAGGCAGCTCACTAAGGGAGTGACTCTGTGACACTAGGCTCTGTGACACTAGGCTGAGTGGCGAGGAAGGAAAAGAACACATCCCAAGGGATCAGAGCCTTTCAATAGTCCAATTCCATCCAATTCGTAGGTGGGAGCGAATGGCAGTTCCCATTGATCAGGTAACCCAGGTGATAACCAGAGGAGTAAGAGGCCAGAAGGATACTCCTGCTGATCTCTTGAGGTAGAAAAGTGTTCCCTCCAATCTCTGCGCTTGGTTTTGTTCACTGTGCTCTCACAAATCTAGAAGGGTGGCTGGCACATGGAGATATTCAGCAAGTGATGGATGAATCCTGGGGAGGCGCCTGCTGTCAACTTACTACAGGGTCTGATAGTGGCAGGAGGGGGCCTTTAGGTCAAAATTTCTTTTTATTTGTTATGAGACATGGTCTTGCTATGTTGTCCAGTCTGGAATGCAGTAGCTATTCACAGGTGCAAGCATAGCACACTACAGCCGCAAATTCCTGGGCTCAAGCAATCCTCCTACCTCAGCCTCCAAGTAGCTGAGACTACAGGTATCTGCCACCATGCCTGGTTTAAGCTCTTAATATTTTTGCCAAGGATTCTTTTGGGAGTCTGAAGAAACCTTTGAACCCTTTTCAGAACAATGTTGTTGTTTTTTTTTTTTGACTCAGGTTATCACTTTGTGACCTGGCTGGAGTGAGTGCAGTGGCATGATCACAGCTTACTGCTGCCTTGACCTCCTGGAGTACAGGCATGCGCCACTACATCTGGATAATTTTTTTTATTTTTTGTGGAGACAAGATCTCACTATGTTGCCCAGGTTGGTCTCGAGCCCCTGGGCTCAAGCAATCCTCCCACCTCAGCCTCCAAAGTACTGGGATTATAGGTGTGAACCACTGTGCCCTGCCTGCATAATGTTCAAAATCACTTTTAAAATCTAAAAGGAGGCAGGCACATTTGTGCCCTGGGTGCCAAGATGTTGTTTCCCAAATATACTCCATTGTGCCTGGCCACTCTGCTCTCAACCCTCGACCCATTCAAATACAACAAATCTCTGGAAACCCAGCAGGCACAAGCCAAGTGGTTGACCATAGATCCTGGCTTAAAAGGAGTGTCTGCTTCAGTACAAGGACCATAACCCCTGAGGGCTCATCAAAGATTCTGCCTTGCATCGTTTGTCCTATGCAAGATCAGCTAATGTCTATCCCAAGACCCAGACCCACTACCAAGTACTCACTCCTAGGAGCTCTGTGTGGAATTGGGTCTCTTTTCTTCTGGTATTAGGTTTTCAAAACTGCCAGGGATAAGAAAGAAAAAAATTATCTAAGAAGGGAAGTTGGGTCACACATTTAACATCTCATATTCAGTCTGGCAAACATAAGGAGGCTGGGTGTGGTGGCTCATGCCTGTTATCCCAGCACTTTGGGAGGCAGAGGCGAGAGGATTGCCTGAGTCCAAGGGTTCGAGACCAGCCTGGGCAACTTGGTGAGACTTTGTCTCTATAATAATAAAAAAAAAAGGCTGGGTGTGGTGGCACATGTCTGTAGTTCCAGCTATTTGGAAGGCTGAGGTGGAAGGATCGCCTGAGCCTAGCAGGTCGAGGCTGTGGTGGCCGCCGTGAGCATGCCACTGCACTTGTCTGGGCAACAGAGTGAGAGTGCTACTAAAAAAATATTTTTTTTTGGAAAAAAAATTATATATGTATGTATTTTGAAATACAAGGGAGACCAATTATCTTGAAATAAAAGTAAAATATTGGAGCACATCTTGTGACAGAATAATAGATGTGTTAATTAATGGGTTAGATAGGATTTACTTAAAAATATGGTTAAGTTAGGTGGTTTGGTTCTGGTAGTGACAAAGTGAGTTATTACAAGGTGACCCTACTGTTAATGACAATTATGCGGACCCCAAAATACTCAGAATTTACAAAGAATTATGTATCCTTACATGTTTAACCGTTGGTCATCTTCAAAGTACACTCTGTTTGATGTAATAGACCTATTGAGATGCTTTTTCCACTGATCAAAATAGTTTTGAACTTAGCGATTTTGATGCCTTTTAGTGCTTCCGCTGTTTTTTGTTTCACCTCTTCTGGGTGAAAATGTTTCCCTTTGAGGACTATTTTCATGGGGGGGTAGACATTGCTTGGGGGTGAGATTGGGCGAATAAGGAGGGTAGGGCACAGGGGTTATGCCGGTTTTTTTGGTCAAAAACTGCTGAACACTCAGCAAGTTGTGGGCAGGTGTGTTGTCATGGTGGATGAACCAATCACCTGTTTGCTGCAAATCCTGATGCAACCTTCTGAAAACTTCCAGATAAAAACGTCGGTTAAGCCGGGCTCGGTGGCTCAGCCTGCAATCCCGCGCCTTTGGGAGTCTGAGGTGAGTGGATTGCCTGAGCCCGCGGGTTCGAGACC
>NW_007251128.1:281242-283745 GCF_000164805.1 Carlito syrichta | reverse complement strand
TGGCTGAGGCCGAAGGATCGCTGGAGCCCAGCAGGTCGAGGCTGCGGTGGCCGGGAGTGGCCACTGCACTCCAGTCTGGGCGACAGAGTGAGACTCCAACTCAAACAAAACAAAACAAAACAAAACAAACTTCTGTTGATCTTTTGATCTAAAGGAACAAATTCTGAGTACACTACAAGGGGCCTACCCTCCAAAAGATAATTCTGGGTTTTTTGGGATTCCACCCTCTGGGCAAAAATTTTTTTTTTTTTTGAGTTGGAGTCTCACTCTGTCGCCCAGACTGGAGTGCAGTGGCCGCTCCTGGCCGCCGCAGCCTTGACCTGCTGGGCTCCGGCGATCCTTCTGCCTCAGCCTTCCAAGTAGCTGGAACTACAGGTGCGCGCTACCACACTCGGCTAATTTTTTGATTTAGTAGAGATGAGGTCTCGCCAAGTCGCCCAGGCGGGTCTCGAACCCGCGGGCTCAGGCAATCCATTCACCTCAGCCTCCCAAAGCGCTGGGATTACAGGCTGAGCCACCAACCCCGGCTGGGCAAAATATTTAAAAATCAACTTTTATCTGTGGCTTATGCCTGTAATCTCAGCACTTGGGGAGGTCAAGGCGGGAGGATCACTTGACACCAGGAATTCAAGACTAGCCTGGACCCGAGAGTAAGACACTTGTTTCTAAAACAAAAAATAATATTATCTTCTTCTCTGAGAAAATGCTGGATGATGGATGACGCCAGTGCAGCGGGAGACTCCGGAGGCCCCGGAGGCCCTGGTGGCCCTGGAATGGAAGACTGCAGCGGTGTCCGTGGAAACTTCAGGAGGAGCATCTGAACGGAGGTAGAGACCAGGGTTGGGCTGTGGTGCTTGCTGAGGCAAGGCGGAGGCCAAGGACTGTGTGCCCATTAGCAAGCTGTGCCAGCTTGTCAAGGGCATGAGTGTGAGTCCCTGTAGGAGATCTGTCTCTTCTCCCTGCCCATCAAGGAGTCTTGTGGTCATTGACTTCTTCTGGGACATCTCAAGGGTGAGGTTTTGAAGATGATGCTGGTGCAAAAGCAGACCCTCGGTGGCCAGTGGACCAGATCCCAGGCATCTGTTGCCATCAGGACTACAATGGCCACATCAGTCTGGGTGTGAAGTGTTCCAAGATGTTAGCCACTGCCATCCAAGGGGCCATCATCCTGGCCAAGCTCTCCATTGTTTCTGTGGGGAGAGGCTACGGGGAAACAAAATCAGCAAGCCCCACACCGTCCCCTGCAAGGTGACAGGCTGTGGCTCTGTGCTGGTGCACTCAGCCTTGCCCCCAGGGCCACTAGCAGCATCTTGGCCTCTGTGCCCAAGAAGCTGCTACTGATAGCTGGTAATGACAACTGCCACACCCGAGCTGTACTGTCACCCTGGGCAACTTCACCAAGGCCATCTTTGATGCCATCTCTAAGACCTGTAGCTACTTGACCTCTGACCTCTGGAAAGAGACTGTCTTTACCAAGTGTCCCCTATCAGGATTCACTGACCATCTTGTCAAGACCCACACCACAGTCTCTGTGCAGAGGATGTGGCTACAACCTAGGGTTTTCATACAAGAGAAATAAAGTGAATTAATCCTATTAAAAATAATAATAAAATAAAAATCAACTTTTGAGGATATTGGAAGACAAACAATACCAGAATGAAACTGGAGCAGATACTGTCTTTGAAAGAAGGTAAGTGCACTGGGTGAGATGCATGCAGAACCCCTCCCCCCAGGGCATCCCCCAATTGGCATGATTCCGGGAACAGAGCAAAAAGTGGAAGTCTCATGTGCTGAGGAATCAGGTGGGAGTAAGAGTCTGGGAATTTGGGGAAATCATGTAAATGAGGGAGACACAGAGGAGAAAGTTATAAAAAAAAATCTATGTACTAATTGCCTTCAGGTGTGTGGCTGGGTCCTAAATTGTGTAAGTGCAGGGTGAGATTCCCGTGAGCCCAGAGCCCAATGACTGAAAGGCTGAAGAACTGGCTATTTCAACAGCAGCCTTCTGCTAGGGGGATAGAGTTTGGAATTCATATTCTGTCCAATTTGAGGGATTTAATAAGCACATACTTCAAGTGTTTCACTGAAAGGATCATACTTTAAAAGAGTCACAGTCCAGGCCTTAACACTAAGGATAAAATGTAAAGTCAAAATAGACTCACTCTAGTAAGCCTAAAACAAGTCCCCATGTGATCAAGGTGATCTGTCAGTGATTTCATTGCCTTTTAGGACAAATGTCAACAGTGTTGAGTAGAAGATAGCAGAATTCAGACTCATTATGGTATATCAGATACCATGTCCAGTAAAAAGTTATTAGACATGCAATGGAATAGGAATATGTAGTCCACAATCAAGAGAAAAAAAATCAGCAAATATACAACTTACATGTTGAAATTCATAGGCAAGAACTTTTTTTTTTTTTGAGTTGGAGTCTCACTCTGTCGCCCAGACTGAGTGCAGTGGCCGCTCCCAGCCACCGCAGCCTCGACCTGCTGGGCTCCGG
>NW_007251128.1:276616-281096 GCF_000164805.1 Carlito syrichta | reverse complement strand
CCAGGCGGGTCTCGACCCCGTGGGCTCAGGCAATCCACTCACCTCAGCCTCCCAAGGGCGTGGGATTACAGGCTGAGCCACCGATCCCGGCTCTCTCTCTCTTTCTAATTAACTTTCTAAATAAACTACATTTCTAATTAAAAAAAAAAAAGTTAAAGAATTTGCAGGAAAATATGAACATATTGAAGGAAGAAATAGGAAATTTCTTCAGAGATATGAAAACTAAAAAAAAAAAAATCAAATTAAAAGCCTAGAACTAAAAAATAAAATATCAGGCCAAGTACAGTGGCTCACGCCTATAATCCTAGCATTTTGGGAGGACAAGGTTAGAGGATTGCCTGAGCACACGGGTTCGAGACCAGCCTGGGCAACTTGGCAAGACCTCATCTCTACAATAAATCAAAAAATCATCCGGGTGTGGCTCACACCTGTAGTCCCAGCTACTTGGAAGGCTGAAGTGGAAGGATTGCCAGAGCCCAGCAGGTTGAGACTTCAGTGGCCGTGAGCATGCCGCTGCTCTCTAGCCTGGGTGATAGAGTGAGACTCCAATTCAAAAAACAAAAAAATAAATAAAATGAAATATCTGAAAAATTCAGTAGAAGGGCTTAGCAGAAGGGACCTGTGAACTAGAAGACGGAGCAATAGAAATTATCCAGACTGCCAGGCGCAGTGGCTCATGCCTGCAATCCCAGCACTTTGGGTGGCCAAGGCAGGAGGATTGCTTGATCCCAGGAGTTCAAGACCGGCCTGGGCAACAGACCTCGTCTCCACAAAAACACAAAATTAGCTGAGTATGATGGCACATGCCTGTAGTCCCAGTTACTTGGGAGGCTGAGGCAGAAGGATCGCCTGAGCCCAGGAGGTTGAGGCTACAGTGAGCTGTAATTGCACCATTGTTCTCCAGCCTGGGTGACAGAGTGATGCTCTGACTAAAAAATAATAATAATAATAAAATAAATGATGCTGAAGCACTGGAAATGGTTAATAGTATTTTCTTTCTTTTTTTTTTTTTTGAGTTGAGATCTCACTCTGTTGCCTACACTGGAGTGCAGTGGCATGCTCATGGCCACTGCAACCTCGACCTGCTAGGCTCAGGCAATCCTTCCACCTCAGCCTCCCAATTAGCTGGAACTAAAGGCATGTGCCACCACGCCCAGCTAATTTTTTGATTTATTGTAGAGATGAGGTCTCGCTGCCCAGGCGGGTCTTGAACCCGCGGGCTCAGTCAATCCACTCACCTCAGCCTCCCAAAGGCGCGGGATTACAGGCTGAGCCACCTAGCCCCGCTAGTAATCTTGTTTTCAAGGTCTCAGTTCTAATTCTTAGTGTCTTTGCTGCTGCTTAATTCAGAATGTTAACCAGTCCTTAGGCACAATGATACCAAAGGAAAAAAAAAAGATTGCTGAAGATGTTTTCCAGGCCGGGCTTGGTGGTCAGCCTGTAATTCCAGCACTTCCAGCACTTTGGGAGGCCGAGGCCAGTGGTTTGCCTGATCTGACAGGTTCGAGTCCAGCCCAGACAACTTGGTTAGATCTCATCTCTACAATAAAAAAATTTTTTTAAATAGCCGAGCGTGGTAGTGCTCGTCTGCGGTTCCGGCTGCTTGGAAGGCTGAAGTAGAAGGATTTCCGGAGCCCAGCAGGTCGACGCTGGGGTGGCAGTGAGCGTACCACTGCAGTCCAGCTTGGGCTACGGAGTGAGACTCCAACTCAAAAAAAAAGATGTGCCGGGCTCGGTGGCTCAGCCTGTAATCCCGCGCCTTTGGGAGGCTGAGGTGAGTGGATTGCCTGAGCCCGCGGGTTCAAGACCCGCCTTGGCAGCGAGACCTCATCTCTACAATAAATCAAAAAATTAGCCGGGCGGAGTAGCGCATGCCTGTAATTCCGGCTACTCGGAAGGCTGAGGCGGAAGGATCGCCGGAGCCCAGCAGGTCGAGGCTGTGGTGGCCGGGAACGGCCACTGCACTCCAGTCTGGGCGACAGAGTGAGACTCCAACTCAAAAAAAAAAAAAAGATGCATACTGAAATCCCTAGAACAACATTTATTTTATTTTGAGTCAGGATTCATTTTGTCACCCAGGATGGAGTGCAGTGGCATGATCATGGCTCACCGTAGCCTCCAACTCCTGGGCTTAAATGATCCTCTTGAGTAGCTGTGACTACAGGCGTGTGTCACCACACCTACCTAATTTTTTGTAGAGGCAAGGTATCGCTATGTTACCCAGTCTGGTCTTGAGCTCCTGGACTCAAGCAATCCTCCTGCCTCGGCTTCCCAGAGTGCTGAGATCACAGGCAAGAGTCACCACGTCTAGTCTTAGAACAACCTTTAAATAAAATAATGCAAAGAATGGAACACTACTTCCAATGAAATGGCATACTAAAAAATATTTAACCTAAGAGAAGTCAGGATAGGTGAATGAGGATTAGATGAAACACTAGAAAACAAATAGCAAGATGACACAGTAATTATCAGTATTTATATCAGTAATTATAATAATTGAAAACAGTCAAACAATTACAGATAAACAAAGACAGAGTTTGTCAAACTGTATGGAAAAAATGAAAGAACTACATGATATTTATAAGAGATTTCCATAATATAGTTAGGAGACTGAGATGGGGAGGTCACTTGATCCCAGGAGTTTGAAGCTGCAGGGTCGTAGCTGCAAGCCTGTAGTTCCAGCTACTTGAAAGGCTGAGATGGAAGGATCGCCTGAGCCTAGCAGGTCAAGTCTGTGGTGACCATGAGTGTGCCATTGCATTCCAGCCTGGGTGGCGGTGAGAGTTTGGGCTTGGGTGCCAGAGTGAGACCAACTCTAATTAAATAAAATAAAAAACTAAAAGTTTGAAGTAAAAAGATGGAAAAGATATACTATGCAAATGCTAAGCATAAGAAATCGGAGGCCAGGTGCAGTGGCTCACGCCTATAATCCCAGCACTTTGGGAGGCCAAGGTGAGAGGATTGCTTGAGCCCACCGGTTCGAGACCAGCCTGGGCAACTTGGCGAGACCTCATCTCTCAATAAATTTAAAAATTGCCTAAGCGTGGTGGCTACTTGGAAGGCTGAAGTGGAAGAATTGCCTGAGCCCAGCAGGTCAAGGTTGCAATGGTTCTGGGGGTGCCACTGCACTCCAGCCTAGGCGACAGTGAGACTCCAACTCAAAAAAAATCTGTGTGGCTATTAATAGCAGACAAAGTAGATTTCAAATGAGCAGTGTAACCAAAGATAATGAACAACATTCATAATGAAAAAGGGTCAACTTATTAGAAAAATATACCAATCCTAAATATGTATGCAAATAAGAATAGAGTTTTACTATCTGTGAAGTAAAGAATTGATAGAGCTAAAAGCAGAAATAGACAAATTTCCAATCACAGTTGGAAATTTTAACACCTTTCTTTTAGTAATAGATAAAGGAAATAGATATCAATAATAACACAGAACTGAAAATAGTCTATCAATTAGACCTAAGAACTGAAAAATACACATTCTTTTCAAGTGCATATAAAACATTCACCAAAACATACTAGGCCACAAAACAAGTCTCAAGAAATTTCAAAGGATTGGAAGACATATGTAGAATAATCTCTGATGTAATAGAAATAAATTAGAAATGAATAACAAATATGATATCTAGAAAATCCCAAAGTATTTGTGTATTAAATACACTTCTGAAAATTACTTCTGAATGAATCAAAGTAGAATTCACAAGAGAAATTAGGTAACACTTCAAAATGAGTGATAATAAAAATACATTTTGGGATCCAGTTAGTTAACTGAAATGTAGTGCTTAGCTGAAAATTTAAAACTTAAAATACTTTTAAAAAGGAAAAAAATTAACCGGGCTCGGTGGCTCGGCCTGTAATCCCGTGCCTTTGGGAGGCTGAGGTGAGTGGATTGCCTGAGCCCGCGGGTTCAAGACCCGCCTGGGCAACTTGGCGAGACCTCATCTCTACAATAAATCAAAAAATCAGCCGGGCGTGGTAGCGCACGCCTGTAGTTCCAGCTACTTGGAAGACTGAGGCGGAGATCGCCGGAGCCCAGCAGTCGAGGCTGCAGTGGCCGGGAGCGGCCACTGCACTCCAGTCTGGGCCATAGAATGAGACTCCAACTCAAAAAGAAAAGAAAAGAAAAAAATTTTTAATTAACATCTAAGTTTCCAGTTTAATCAGATAAAAAAGGAAGAGAGCCGGGCTCGGTGGCTCAGCCTGTAATCCCGCGCCTTTGGGAGGCTGAGGTGAGTGGATTGCCTGAGCCCGTGGGTTCGAGACCCGCCTGGGCAGCGAGACCTCATCTCTACAATAAATCAAAAAATCAGCCGGGCGTGGTAGCGCATGCCTGTAATTCCAGCTACTTGGAAGGCTGAGGCGGAAGGATCGCCGGAACCCAGCAGGTCAAGGCTGCGGTGGCTGGGAGCGGCCACTGCACTCCAGACCAGATGACAGAGTGAGACTCCAACTCAAAAAAAAAAAAAAAAAAA
>NW_007251128.1:263147-276486 GCF_000164805.1 Carlito syrichta | reverse complement strand
CCCATCTGGCTTTTTTTTTTTTTTGTAGAGATGAGTTCTTGCCAAGTTGCCTAGGCTGGTCTCAAACCCGTAGGCTCAGGTAATCTTCTCACTTTGGCCTTCCAAAGTGCTGGGATTATAGGCGTGAGCCACCACGCCCAGCCCATCTTAACAATATTGAGTCTTCTAACCCATAAACATGATGTAACCCTCCTGTTATTTAGTTAATGTATTTCCACAATGAGTGAGACTCCAACTCCAAAAAAAAAAAAAGATAGTTTTTTGGAAGACTCCCTATGATTTTTCTAAATTTTTTTTTTTTTTTTTTTTTTGAGTCTCACTCTGTCGCCCAGGCTGGAGTGCAGTGGCCACTCCCGGCCACCGCAGCCTCGACCTGCTGGGCTCCTGCAATCCCTCCGCCTCAGCCTTCTGAGTAACTGGAACTACAGGCGTGCACTACCACGCCCGGCTAATTTTTTTGATTTATTGTAGAGATTAGGCCTCGCCAAGTTGCTCAGGAGGGTCTCAAACCCAAGGACTCAGGCAATTCACTCACCTCGGCCTCCCAAAGCCCGGGATTACAGGCTGTGCCACCGAGCCCGGCCTAAATATCAAATTTGAATAATCAGTTTTAGTTCTTCCTTCCCAATCTTTATGGTTTTTATTTCTTTTTCTTGCCTTATTGCACTGGAGTTCCAATACAATGTTAAGTAGAAATAGTGAGAGTAGACAAATAGTGAGAGTAGACAACCCTTGCCTTGTTCATGTTCTGGAGGAAACATGTTCAATATTTCACTGTGAAGTGTGATACTAGCCGTAGGTTTTTCATAGATGTCCTTTATTAGCCTGTTAAAGTTTGCTGAGTTTTATTTATCACAATTGTTAATTGTTGAATGTTCATAAGTGATTTTTCTACTTTTATTTGGACAATTGTATTATTTTTCTCCATTATTCTATAATATTGTGGTATCTTTGTAGGAATAAACATATAGATCAGTGACATAGACTAGAGAGTCCAGAAATAATTCCTCATATATAGTTAGTTAGTTTTTTTTAAATAAAGGTACCAAGGAATTCAATGAGAAAAGAGAAAAGAGTATTTTCAATGAGAAAAGAGTATTTTCATGAAATTTTTTTAGAAAACTATATATTCATATAAAAATGAACATTGTCTTTTACTTCACATTATATACAAAAATTAATTTGAGATGGGTCACAGATGTAAATACAAAGCCTAAAACTATAAAGCTGCTAGAAGAAAAGGAGAATTTCTTTATGACTTTAAAAGTAGGAAAAGTTGTATTACAGAGGACACAAAAGGCATTAACTATAAATGGAACAAGAAAGATAAGTTGGACTTCATCAAAACCAAAATGTCTGTTCATCTGTTAAGACACTGTTAAGAAAATGAAAGCCGGGCTTGGTGGCTCAGTCTGTAATCCCGCACCTTTGGGAGGCTGAGGTGGGTGGATTGCCTGAGCCCGCGGGCTCGAGACCCGCCTGGGCGGTGAGACCTCATCTCTGCAATAAATCAAAAAAGTCAGCCAGGCGTGGTAGCACATGCCTGTAATTCTGGCTACTCGGAAGGCTGAGGCGGAAGGATTGCAGGAGCCCTGCAGGTCGAGGCTGCGGTGGTCTGGAGTGGCCACTGCACTCCAGTCTGGGCGACAGAGTGAGACTCCAACTCAAAAATAAAAGAAAATGAAAAGACAAGTCACAGATTGGGAGAAAATATTCACTCTACAGTATATATTTCTGATAAAACATTTGTATCTGTAATAAATAGATACTTACAAATCAATAAAAAAAAGAGATGCCAATAAAAAATGGACTGACAACTTGAATGCTTTATAAAAGAAGATATTTGGATAACAAAAAAACTCAAGGAAAAGATGCTTAGCATTACTTGTCATCAGAGGAATACAAATTAAAACCACAGTGCGATACCACTATACACCCACCGGAACAGCTGAAATTAACACTGACAATACCAAATGTTGTCAAGGGTGCAGAGCAACTAGAACGCTCATACACTGCTGGTAGAATATAAAATGGTTAAATATATATCTATTCTATTAGTCAGCAATTTCACTTCTAAATATTTTCTCAAGAAAAATTAAAACATATGTCCTCAAAAAGACATGTATAAAAATGTTGTGACAGTCATATTCATAGTAGCCAACAACTGAAAAAAACTCAAATATCCATCAAGAGAGTTGATACACTGTTGTATATTCATGGAATGGAATATTACTTAGAAGTTTAAAAAAAACGACTTATTTGCACAACAATGTGAATGGCTTAAGAACATTATGCAGATAGAAGCCAGAATTAACAAGCAAAACTAATCACTGGTTATAGAAATCAGAAAGGTTGCTGTCTCTGGGGGTAGGATGAAGATTGAATAGAAAGGCACCCAGGCTGATAGAAACATTCTATACATTGAACGGAGTGATAGTTACATAGATGTAAGCAATTGTCAAAGCTCATCAAACTATACACATATGCTTTGTGTATTTTATGGAATGTAAATGATACATTAATTTAAAGATATATAATCAAATTAAAATTAAATTTTTATTTTTAAATTTTTTATTTTTAAATTTTTTTTTTGAGTTGGAGTCTCACTCTGTTGCCCAGACTGGAGTGCAATGGCCGCTTCCGAACACCGCAGCCTCGACCTGCTGGGCTCCGGCGATCCTTCCGCCTCAGCCTTCCAAGTAGCTGGAACTACAGGCGAGCTACCACGCCCGGCTAGCTTTGGATTTATTGTAGAGATGAGGTCTCGCCAAGTTGCCCAGGTGGGTCTCGAACCCGCAGGCTCAGGCAATCCACTCCCCTCAACCTCCCAAAGTGCTGGGATTACAGGCTGAGCCACCGAGCCCGGCTAATTTTATTTTTTTAAGACATAACAATGTGAAGAGCATTGTTAGTTAATTTGAATAGAGTGTGCTACATTATACTATAGGGTAGTCTTGACATGATAATACCGTGTAATTTTGTACATCCAATTGATTTCAATTTTTCCTTTTGATAGTATACATCCAGAAAATCTTAATTTGCAAAGATCTATAGTTGCAAGTGGAATCCAAGCTCCACGGTTTCTTTTACTAGGGAAAGATAGACTTTTCTCAAAGACTATCACAATTATTTTAGTTGAATTCTACTTGTAATACATATTTTCATCCTAAGAGCACTGAGTTAGTTCATCTTTAGCTAAGTCACAATTCAGATACACATTACATCAGAAAGAAAAGAATTATGGAGCCATGGTTCAACTTGATGTCCTCAAGATTGAAATAACTTTTTTTTTTTTTTTTGAGTTGGAGTCTCACTTGGTCGCCCGGCTGGAAAGCAGTGGCCTGGACCTGCTGGGCTAGGGTGATCCTTCCGCCTCAGCCTTCCAAGTAGTTGGAGCTACAGGATGCGCTACCATGCCCTGCTAATTTTTGATTTATTGTAGAGATGAGATCTTGCCAAGTTGCTCGGGTTGGTCTCGAACCCGTGGGCTCAGGCAATCCACTCGCCTCAGCCTCCCAAAATGCTGGGATTACAGGCTGAGCCACCAAGCCCAGCCTTCCTTTTTCTCTAAATCACCTTTGTACAGAGAATGAAATTTCCCAGCAAAATTTGGTCTGCCAACAAAACCTTTTAACCATTTCCAGAATGTTGATAGCCTTTGTAGTCTGCAAAGATGACTCACAGTTGATAGTGTCTTGGTGATACACACAGTCAACAAAAGCAAGGACGTGCCACCTTGAGAGATGTCTGGTTTCATCAAGTTGCTTGCTCAAAGGAGGTGACGAGAAGTTGCTTCAATGACCTGCTTCAAAAGGGTTAAAGAGGGCTGGGTGTGGTGGTTTATGCTTGTAATCCCAGCACTTTGGGAGGCCAAGACAGGAGTACCACTTGAGCCCAGAAATTCAAGACCGGCCTGGGCAACATAGTGAGACCTTGTCTTTACAAGCAAAAATAAACAAACAATTAGCCAGGCATGATGACATGCACCAGTAGTTCCATTACCTGGGAGGCTGAGGTGGGAGGATCACTTAAGCCCAGGAGGTCATGGCTGCTGTAAGCTGGGGTCACATCACTGCATTCCAGCCTGGGAGACAGAGTGAGACTGTCTCAAAAAAAAGGTAAAAGAAATGACATCTATTCTAGAACATATCACATCATTTGATGAGGGAACTGTTTCCAGTGTTTTTCTTCTGAATTCAAAAAATCACTCAATAGTTTCTGTGCACATGAACTTGCTCTCTAACATGTCTCCCTAACAACTGGGAGCTTTTTGTTTGCCATACTGGTCAGCAATGTTAGTGGATGCTTCGATAAAATCTTATTGTGAAATAGCAAACTAAGTGTTCCAGCTTTTTTTGAATTGAGCTTTACACACACACACACACACACACACACACACCATGCATCTTTAAATGCATTTCCAGGAGGGATCTTTTAATTTTATTTATTTATTTATTTTATATTTTAAGCTAGTCAAATCTGAGTGGAGAAGAAACAAAAATATCTGTAAGTGGCTGCTATCAACTAGCTGCAAACCCCACTGCACTCACACCAACCAAAACCATCCTTTTAGTTTTGCTGGTTTCTTTCTTCCATTCACGAGAACTTTTCAGCACAGAAACATGGAGGCTTTGGGGTACTGTTGTGTTTGTTACTAAAAGTGGAGGTGACTAGCACATAGTCTTTATCATATGTCTCTCTTCAACACTGCAACTGTGATGGGGTATGATCGTATCTGTGATTTCTTTCAGTGACTGTGATGGTCCCCTGGTATGTCTATCTGCCTGAGCTCCAGTTGAAAGAAGTTTTGGGGGGCGCCCAGTAACGACTCCACGCCGTCTGAACTGAGAGATTTATTAGAGGGGCAGTTACACGAAGGGACTGTAACCGAGGAAGGACGAGAGAGAGAGAAAAAGAGAGAGAGACTGAGAGAGAAAGAGAGCAAGAGAGTAAGAGTGGCGGGGACAGAGAGAGAGAGCAAAAGGGGGGGAGAGGGAGTGTGAGAGAAAGTAAGATAGGGAGAGAGCTAACAAGAGAGTGGTGGGGACAGAGAGAAAAAGCAAGAGAGAGAGAGAGAGAGAGAGAGAGAAAAGGCGAGAGAGTGACGGGACAGAGAGAGGGAATAAGAGAGAGAGAGAGTTATGCAGGGAGAAAGATATATTTATGAACCTTGCAGGGGCAGGCCAGTGCCGTGCCTGAGTCTTATTGGAGGAGACTATGAGGTAGCATTTCTATAGGAAGAGGTTGTTTGAGCACAGGTTTAAGTTTCACGCGGGCTGGAAAGGCAGGAATTTATGGCCTTTGTTGTCTTTGGGAGGCAGAACCATCTTGGGGATGCCCTTCTGACTGTGGTCTGCACCTTTCACCAGTCCCCAGTGCCTCAATGAAACACGAATCGAGGCGTTGCTTTGAAACTATTTTATAGATGAGATGGAAGTCCATAGTCAGTTAAATTCAAGTAAAAGAGATGATCCTGGGGAATCTGAGTGGGTGGGCCTGAATCAATCAGGCCTTAAAAGAACAGAGCCATGACCCGCCTGGGCAGCGAGACTTCATCTCTACAATAAATCAAAAAATCAGCTGGGCGTGGTAGCGCATGCCTGTAACTCCGGCTACTTGGAAGGCTGAGGTGGAAGGATCGCCGGAACCCAGCAGGTCAAGGTTGCGGTGACCGGGAGCAGCCACTATACTCCAGTCTGGGCAGCCACTATACTCCAGTCTTGGTGAGACTCCAACTCAAAAAAAAAAGAGCAGAGCTAGATTCCTACAAGAAGGAGAAATTCTGTCTGAGAGTTTCAGCTTCTGCCAGAGAATTCCAGCCCACCCTCCCTAATGGCCTGCTGCATGGATTTCAGACTTACTGGCTCCCACAATCATGTAAGCCAATGCCTTACAATACATTACTTTTTTCTTTTTTTTTTTTGGTTTTTTATTTTGTTTTGTTTTGAGTTGGAGTCTCACTCTGTCGCCCAGACTAGAATGCAGTGGCTGCTCCCGGCCACTGCAGCTCGACCTGCTGGGTTCCAGCGATCCTTCCGCCTCAGCCTTTCAAGTAGTTGGAACTACAGGCGTGTGCTACCACGCCTGGCTAATTTTTTTTTTTTTTTGATTTATTGTAGAGATGAGGTCTCACCAAGTTGCCCAGGTGGGTCTCAAACCTGCGGGCTCAGGCAATCCACTCACCTCAGCCTCCCAAGGCAGGGGATTATAGGCTGAGCCACCGAGCCCAGCTACATTTCTTAATATATAGTTGTTCTTCATTATTCTATGAACTTCATATGGTACTCGCAAATCAGCCGACTTGCTAAAATGTATTTGTAACCCCAAAATTAATACTCATGGCACTTTTGTGTTCCTTCACGAGAAAATGTTTGAGTTGCCGAGTGAGCACATTCCTAGCTAGGTTTGAACAAGGTGGCACTCTGGCTTCTGGTTTCAGCTCTCATAGTATAAACAAGTGTCCTTTTTTTTTTTTCTTTTTTTTTTTTTTTTTGAGTTGGAGTCTCACTCTGTCGCCCAGACTGGAGTGCAGTGGCCGCTCCCGGCCACCGCAGCCTCGACCTGCTGGGCTCCAGCGATCCTTCCGCCTCAGCCTTCCAAGCAGCCGGAATTACAGGTGCGCACTACCACGCCCATCTAATTTTTTTATTTATTGTAGAGATGAGGTCTCACCTGCCCAGGCGGGTCTCGAACCCGCGGGCTCAGGCAATTCACTCACCTCAACCTCCCAAAGGCGTGGGATTTCAGGCTGAGCCATCAAGCCCGGCTACAAGTGTCCTTTTTAAAAAATTTTTTTTGAGGTATCTCACTCTGTCGCCAGCTGGAGTGCAGTGGCAGGTTCATGGCTACTGCAGCCTTGACTTGCTAGGCTCAGGCGATCCTTCTGCCTCAGCCTTCCAAGTAGCTGGAACCACAGGTGTGCGCTACCATGCCTGGCTTATTTTTTTTATTGTAGAGATTAATTCTTACCAAGTTGCTCAGGCTGGTCTCGAACCATAAACTCAGGCAATCTTCTCTCTTCAGCCTCCCAAAGTGCTGGAATTACAGGCTTGAGCCACCATGCCCGGCCTAACAACTGACCTTTTTGTTGTCTGTTTAGTGCCGCAGTTTTTGCATTTGTTGGTGATTTCCCTCACTTAATGTGGCCCCCAGGTGAAGTGCTGAAGAGCTATCTGTTGTTCCTACGTGTAAGAAGGCTGAAACATTGCTTTGGGGAGAAAATCCATGTGTTAGATGAGCTTTATTCAGATGTGAGTTAAGCACTTAGGCCATAAGTTCAGTGCTAATGAACTAACAATATGAATCAAATAGTGTCTTTTATCAGAAACAAGCATTCTATCTGTTGATCAAGTTGATGAAAACATTGTGACCAGAGACTCACAGGAATCTAGCCTCGTGTTTCTTCTGGGACCGATGCTTCAGTATGCATTCATTCAGTGTTTGTGGTGACTTTCTAGAACATAACTGCCATGGATAAGGAGCATTGCTTGTATCTCCTACAGGTTGTGTTTCTCTGGTTGAACCCTGACTGATATAGTGAGAGTCACAGAGCTGCTGGTACTACTTTGGTTTGTTGCCTACGTTTACAAACTTTGGAGGAAAGTTAAGGGTTAGTGAAAATAAAGATGTAGGTTTTTTCCTACCCAAGCTTAAGGACCCCTGAATTCCCTCTATGGCCTCCTTGGACGTTTATGGACACCGGGTTAAGGCCATCTAAGGACTAAAAGGATCATGGTGAAGGCTTACACCAACTGTGGTGCTCAGGTGCTGTAGGCTGGGTGCAGCAACGTTTCCACAGGCTCTGAGGAAGCAGTGGGAACAGAAGGCTGGAGGTCCAGGCGTTGAACGGCTCATGGCAGTCCTGTGTGCTTTGCTACCCTGCATGATTGCCTGTAAGTTATTCCTACGGTTGCCCCAAGCTGGATTCATCCAGAAAAGCAATGACCGCCTACAGGTGTTGAGGAGGAGGGTTGTCTGCGAGGGCTAGAGTCTGGCTCCAGCAGCTCTGAGGCCCTTCCCTCTCCCAGCACTAAACTTGGAAGATGCAACTAGTGTCCAAGGACTGGGCGATTCTATACTTCTCCTCATCTATTATTCTACTTGTGTTTTTCTTTTCTTTTTTTCTTGTTTTCTTTTTGAGTCAGTCTTCCTCTATCGCCCAGGCTAGAGTGCAGTGGCACAATCACGGCTCACTGCAGTCTTGATTTCCTGGGCTCAGACAATCCTTCCACCTTAGTCTTCCAAGTAGCTGGGACCAGAGGAGTGTGCCACCATGCCTAGCTATTTTTTATGATTTTTTTGTAGACATGAGGTCTTGCTATGTTGCTCAGGCTGGTCTCAAATCCTGGCCTCAAGCGATCCTCTAGCCACGGCCTCCCAAAGTGCTGGGGTTACAGGCATGAGCCACTGTGCCTAGCCCTCTACCTATTATTTTTTTACCCCTCTACCTCTACAGATAAACCTACCTTTTTATTTAAAAAGGCAAACAAAACCCCTAATTTTTAGGATCTGGGATGATCCTCTGCCTGTGCATTTGTGCCCTCAGCCCACTATACTGTCCCCAAAAAATGAGATTGGCCCACATGGCCAGGCTTATCATGAAGGTAGATAGACTGATAATCCCAATTCAGGGTTCACCATCCTTCCCAGGACGCCACACGAACACCCTTCAGCTTCAGGTCCTGGGACATCAGGGCTTCCTCCAGTCATCCTCACACCATGGGCTGGGTCTTGAACCTTCCTCTCTGGGCTCACATTTTACCTCCAATCGTTGCTGCTTCCTTAAGTGTGGCTCCATTGCTTAAGTGTCACTCTCTAATGTAGGTCCTATTGTTCCCATTTTGTGGATGAGAACTGAGCTTCACAGAGTGACTGGACTGGCATGGTGCTTCTTCCAGGCTGAGAGGACCTTGTCTTACCTCAGTCACTCTCGGAGTTCAGCTTTGCAGACCTTTTCTTCTCAACACCTCTACTACTCTAGGTCCAGATGTGGCCCTACTACGGGCCCTGGGGTTGTGACATTCCATCCCTAAATGATCTGGCCCCAATTCCTGGTGAGAGGGTGGGAGGATTTGCACATTTTTCCTAGAATCTATGGTTCCCACTCCAGGCTCACCCCTGAGGAAAATGCTATGATACTGGGACCACCCCTGCCCTGCTTCTCTGCATATACTGTTACATTTCACACTCCTTTCCAACATTGCAACGATGCACGTCCCATGACAGGTGGTTGGGGAATTACCAGGCGGAAGCCTTTAGATAGGATTTTCCCCCAAAGTGAACATATTTGTCTTCAGAGGACTACTGCAGATCTGGTCTTCTTCTTGGAACTTCTTGGTGCCTTGTTAGAAGCCCAGGCATGAGCCTGGGAAAATCTCAGAAGGATCCAGTGCACTTCCTGTCTTGACATCTACAGTGTTGCTTTGAGAATCTGAGGAAAGCTATGGACCCGCTCCAGAAAAATCCATGGATCTATACACATGGAATCTTGCAAGCAACTTGCAAGGGACTGATGGGAGACTCCAGTCTTTCTCAGTCTCATCCTCTGTGTCAAGCATCACTGGATTGGGCAAAGTCAAGGCAAAAGGTAGAGATTCCCGCTCTACTTCTACAAATGCTGGAAGACAGCGGGGACTGCGAGTCTCAGGGCAGGGTCCAGGTCATGGAGAAGATCACAGAGCTGGAGACGTGTGCCAGGTCCCACTGGGAGAATGCAAGAACAGGACTAGGTCTGGCTCTCTCCACTGGAAATCAACCAGACTGGGAAGCGAATGGCACAGGCTTCCCAACTGTGCGTCTGCCTGACACTTCTGATACCAGCTGCAATGAGTGCAGTCAACTGTCCAGTTTGAAGGAACAGCCCTCACTTTAAACATTTCTTTCAAGTCCAGGGATGTTCAGGGCTATCTTTACTTTAGATCAGTCAGCTATCAATTTGAGAGTCCTCACGATGACCCACAGGCTTGTTAATTCACTAGAATGACTCACGGAACCCACTGAAAACTATTAAACTCATGGTCATGTTTGCTGTAGGGAGAGGGTTACAAATTAGAACCAGCCAAAGGAAGAGACACATAGGCAGAGTCCAGGGAGGGTCCTGATGTGGAGCTTGTGGTCATCTTTTCCCTGTGGAGTCATGGGTGACTGTACCTCCTGGGGACTGTGACATGTAGCAGCACACAAAGAGGATTGCCGGCCGGGCTCGGTGGCTCATCCTGTAATCCCAGCACTTTGGGAGGCCGAGGCAAGTGGATTGCCTGAGCCCACGGGTTCAAGACCTGCCCGGGCAACTTGGTGAGACCTCATCTCCGCAATAAATCAAAAATTAGCCGGGTGTGGTAGCGCGCACCTGTAGTTCCAGCTACTTGGAAGGCTGAGGCAGAAGGATCACCAGAGCCCAGGAGGTTGAGGCTGCTGTGGCCTGGAGTGTGCCACTGCACTCCAGTCTGGGCGACAGAGTGAGACTCTAACTCAAAAATAAAGAGTACTGCCAACCGGGAAGCTCACCTGAGCTTTCATGTCCAGGATTTGTACTGGAGTTTCCTTATGTGGGCATGATTGATTGAATCATTGCCCATGTGGTTGAACTCAATCTCCAATTTGTCCCCCAAACCCCAAGGTTGATCTGACACTCTGGGCCCAAGAGGCCCACCATAACTCAGTTTGTTAGGGTAAAGTATCGTGTGTGGTCTGAGGGGCCCGCTATGAATAATGAAGACACTCCTATCCCTTGGAGAATTCCAAGGGCTTCTAGGTTACTTCCCAGGAGCCAGGACAAAGGGACAGAGGCCAAATCTCTCAGGAAGGCGGACCTGCTTAGCACACAGCTTTTGACCTTGGCCCTCTATCCCTCAAACTTGTTCCTCCCCCACCCCGCCCCGTGACAATTCTGACTGCACGTTCTACTTTGTGAGTGACCCTACAAGTCTCCCCTAGCCTGGAACTGGCAATGGTGAAAAATGCTGAGGTAAGTGGTTGGCTCCAGAGCCCGGCTTGAGGATGGGCAGGAAGACACTTATGATGCCCTCCTGTGAGCCTCTGGGCACCCCCTGCAAGGTCCACAGGTCTCCAGGCTTTTGGAGCAAACACTTTCTGCCATATCTGTGGATAAGCCCAGCCTCCTGACTGGTCACCTGTAGACGAGCAAGACCAGTAGCTTGTTTCACTCACTCTTAGCTAGGGAGGCCGAAGGGTGGCCACCTCCACAACCTCCTGCCCTTCGTCTCCGCCTTCTGGGAACCATGTGGAAGTGCCTATCAAGAGACATATGCTGCCGGGCTCAGTGGCTCAGCCTGTAATTCTGCGCCTTTGGGAGGCTGAGGTGAGTGGATTGCCTGAGCCCGCGGGTTCGAGACCCGCCTGGGCAGCGAGACCTCATCTCTACAATAAATCAAAAAATCAGCTGGGCGTGGTAGCGCATGCCTGTAATTCCGGTTACTCGGAAGGCTGAGGTGGAAAGATCGCTGGAGCCCAGCAGGTCGAGGCTGCGGTGGCTGGGAGTGGCCACTGCACTCCAGTCTGGGCGACAGAGTGAGACTCCAACTCAAAAAAAAAAAAAGAAAAAAAAGAGACATATGCCATCCAGTCAGATTCCTGCTTGATGCTGGCAGAGGACACAGTAGTTCAAAGTTGGGAGGACAGGTCAGACAAGCAAGGATGACCAAGAGCTCCCCATTCCTCCCGATTCTGGATGGATAGGGGTGCGGGCAAATTGCAGAGGCTTAAGGGGTGAATGGGGAATGGGACTGCAGAGACTGCAAGTAGACAACTCACCGAGGGATTTTGGTTGCAGGTTTAGAATAAAGACGGCATAACTGAAGAGGCTCATGGAAGTGAAGGAGTTTTTGGTTTTTGTTTGTTTTTAAAATGTGAAAGACTTGAGTCTATTAAAAGGCCATGGGGAAGGGTTAGTGGAGCAGTAGATGTTGAGCACATAGGAGAGTAGTCCTAAGGGTCACGGGAAGGGTGGGCTCTGAGACGCAGGTGGAGGGGATGTCCTGGAGGGGAGGGGGACAGGCCTTCCGTTTTAAACTGGAGGTGTTCTTCCCACGAATCCTTCCATGTCCTCTGTGAATTAAAAGGTAAGACCATCTGATAAAAAGAGCAGAGATGTCAGAGGTTTGAGAAGAGCAGAGAAGATCTCAACCACATGCAGGAAGCATGGAATTAGCCCCAAATACACATGAGAATTTGGTATATAATAAAACTTGACACTTCAGCTTGGTGGAGGAAAGATGGAATGGTGTTCAGATGACTGGATAACCATCTGCCTAGAAAAAAATTTGATTAATGCTTTATGTTAGTTGGGCACAGTAGCTTATGCCTATAATCCCACCATTTTGGGAGGCTGTGTTTGGAGGATCACTTGAGGCCAGGAATTCAACACCAGCCTGGACAACATAGCAAGACCCTTATCTCTACAAAAAAAAATAATAATAACTGGGGGTGGTGGTGCATGCTATCGCTACAAAAAAAATTAAAAATAAATAAATAAATAACTGGTCATGGTAGTCCTAGCTACTCAGGAGGCTGAGGTGAGAGGATCACTTGAGCCCAGGAGTTCAAGGCTACAGTGAGCTATGATTGCACCACTGTACTCCAGCCTGGGAAATAGAGTGGGATTCTGTCTCTAAAAAAAAAAAGAAGAAGCAAGCCGGACTGGGTGGCTCAGCCTGTAATCCCGTGTTTTGGGAGACTGAGGTGAGTGGATTGCCTGAGCCCGCGGGTTTGAGACCCGCCTGGGCAACTTGGTGAGACCTCATCTCTACAATAAATCAATACTGAGGAGTTCATAGTTCTGTCCTTTATGGCTGCATAATATTCCATTGTATATATGTACCACGTTTTTTAAATGCAGTCCACTTTTATGGGCAGCGCAATTGGTTCCATGTTTTTGAATCTATAATACTGAGTTCCATGTTTGTTATAGAGTCTGTAATACTGAGTGCTCTATCATAGAAACAAACAACTGAGTACCACGTGTTCCCACTCATAAGCATACCCTGAACAATTATCATAATGCTATAAGAAAGGGATTGTCAGTAGTGGAAAACTGCCAGGGGAGATGGGGGGCACACTTCATCAATAAGGGTAAGTGATCTCAAACCAGGTTAAGAAGGGACCAAAGCGAGGCCCAAACTACCTGTAAAATGACTTTTGTACACTTAACCCTGAATTGTACCCCACATCTTTAAAATAACATTAAAAAAAAGAAAAAGACAAATAAGCCAGTCGAAAAATAGACACAAGCCAGGCTCGGTGGCTCAGCCGATAATCCTGGGCCTTGGGAGGCTGAGGTGAGTGGATTGCCTGAACCCGCGGGTTCGAGACCCACCTGGGC
>NW_007251128.1:250856-262945 GCF_000164805.1 Carlito syrichta | reverse complement strand
CTCCAGTCTGGGCAACAGAGTGAGACTCCAACTCAAAAAAAAAAAAAGAAAAGAAAAATAGACACAGGAATATGAACAAACTGTGAAGCAGGTTCGCTGTGCACTGGTTACCAACTTGTCTGAGTCTGGTGGGACAGAACATACTCAAATGCAACAAGTCACATGAAGGATTTATTACCCACAGATAGCAAGAGACCACAGAAGCTTAGGATTCCTTGAGAGCCAGGCCCCAAGGCTCAGGAAAGCCACCTAGGGCTGATGGAGTCTCAAATGCATGTGTCCCACTTGCACCCCAGGTGAGGGACCCCAGTACCAGCCTGCCCTGAGTTTTATACCCCATGAGTTGCTGGGCTGCAGTGTTGAAAGACATCCCGTTTCTAAGGGGGAACCAGAACAGAGGCTGAGCTATTATGGCCAGCTCCCCCTTACCTCAAGATGCCGCATTTCCAGAACATTCTATGGTTATTCTTGAGAACTACAAGTGAGAAAGGAGGAAGAACCGGGTCATTTCAAGATCACCTGGAGAACTGTCCTGCGTAGTTCATTCTCAGAAAGGGAAGTAAAAATGACTCAAACACATGAAAGATATTAACCACACCCAGAGTAGGAGAAATGCAAATTGAAACAACCACACCATGTATCTTTTCTTACCTATGAGATTGGTGAAGATCGCCAGGTTTGCGGACATGCTCTGTTGGCAAGTATGTGTGGTGGGCTTCCTCTTTGCTTGCTGTGGGCGTGCTGTTTGGTATCAATGCCAGGGAGAATGAGTTGGCAATAGCTATCTATCTGTTATGAGCTGAGCTGTGTCCCCCAGAATTCATATGTTGAATTCTCATAACTCCCAGTACCTCAGAATGTGAATGTATTTGAAGATGGGGCATTCAAAGAGGCAATTAAGCTACAGGGAAGCCATATGGGTGGCTCTTATCCAATATGACTGATGTCCTTATAAGAAGAGATTAGGACACAGGCACAGAGAAAGACCATGTGAAGACACAGGGAGAAGATGGCCATCTACAAGCCAAGGAGAGAGGCCTCAGAAGAAACTGACCCTGCCAACATCTTGATGTCAGACTTCCAGCCTCCAGAACCGAGAGGAAATGAATTCTGTTGTTTAATGCACCCAGTCTGTGGAACTTTGTTACAACAGCCCTAGCAAATTAATATATCATCAAAATTTAAATTGACCTGGGAATTTCACTTCTAATAATTTATGCTACAGATAGTGCCACGTGTTCCCGAGCATGAAAAGGATAGGTAAAGAATATTGTCTGCATCAGTCAGGGTTCAGTCAGGAAATCAGAAGCCACTCTAGGTATTTCAGGCAGAAAGAGATTTAATAGAGGGAACTAAGGACTTGCAGAAGCACTGGAGGGTCTGGGAGAGGAAAGGTCAGGAAGGTTCTAGAAGTAAAGCAATGGCTGGGAAGGTGTTACCTAAGAAGATGATCTCCAGGAGAACATCTGGAATTGCTGGAAGTTGTCACCAAGGATCTCAGCTGCTTACAGCACCACAGTGGAGGTTGTGCTAGGTGACACCAAGAAGCCAAGGGAAGAAGTCAGCAATTGCCCATAGCTGCTGCTGGAGAGTAGGAGCTTCTACTATCCTCCGCTTTCCAAATCTGAGAAGGCTGTCCCTTGTGGGCAGAACTCAGCTTGGAACCTACTGAGAAAGGATGATGGAAATTCAGGGAGATATAGAAAGGAACGGGAAAGATGTTACATGAACGACAATGGATCTGGTGCAGTCCATCCACAGAGGTTGGTTAGATACATCACGGTTCATGCACAGATGGAACACGAAGCAGCTTCAGATGGAGTGTGGCAACCCCATGTGTGCAGATGCAGAATGATCCTTCAGAACCACTTCTAAGTGAGACAGCAAAATGCAGCGAACTTAGTATGTGCCACTTGGTATAAAACATAAAACGAGGTCTATGGCTCTATTTGCTTGTACACGCACAGATTATTCTTGATAGCATTCATAGAGATGGGTGGTGGCAGGTGGAAACGTGGTCACTGGTGGGGGTAGAGGAGAGGAAGAGAAACTTTCCTTCATTATAATTTTCTTTTTACAGTCAAGTTCAGTGGCTCATACCTGTAATCCCAACACTCTGAGAGGCTGAGGCAGGAGGACCGCTTGAGCCCAGGAGTTCAAGACCAGCCTGAACAACAAAACAAGACATTGTCTCTATGAAAAAAAAAAATTAGCCAGGCATGGTGGCATGTGCCTAAACTCCCAGCTACTCAGGAGGCTGAGGCAGAAGGATTGCCTGAGCCCAGGAGGTCGAGGCTGTGGTGAGCCTTGATCACACCACTGCACACTAGCCTGAGTGACAGGGTGAAACCCTGTCTCCAAGAAAAAAAAAAGAAAAGAAAAGAAAAAGAAAGAGGTTGAGGTCGGTGGCTCAGCCTGTAATCCCAGCACTTTGGGAGGCCGAGTGGAGTGGATTGCCTGAGCCTGCGGGTTCGAGACCAGCTCGGGCAACTTGGCGAGACCTCATCTCTACAATAAATCAAAAATTAGCCGGGCGTGGTAGCGCACGCCTATAGTTCTGGCTACTTGGAAGGCTGAGGCGGAAGCATCGCCGGAGTCCAGGAGGTCGGTGCTGGGGTGGCCGTGAGCATGCCACTACACTCCAGCCTGGGCAAGGAGACTTCATCTCAAAAAAAAAAAAGCAAAGAAAAAGGATTATGATGTGCATGTACATATCCAATAAGTAAAATCATTAAAAAGCAAATGATCAAAAAGAGAAACAAGTCTACCTTTTCAGAGAGCAGATCTGTGAGTGGAGAAGAATTTCTGGGAGAGCTGAGGGGCCCAGCCTTGGCTGGAGCCCAAGGATTTCATGGCGGCCCCTCTTGCAGGGTCCTAAGGCTATTTTTTGTCCAGTGACTTTCAGCAGTGCTGGTGGCCAAACAAGTGGCCCTCAGAATCTTAGGAGGCCCAGAAAGATTGTGGACAGGGGACAAAGCAGTTCCTGTAAACCTGGATGACAGCGTTTGTGCCCCTCCCCCCCAGATTGCTCCCAAGGTGGGAGAAGGGTCAAGAAACTAGTGCTCCCAACACCACCAAAGGCTTCAAAGGCTCTGTCTGAAGCAAGAGCAGGAGTCAGGCCTGGGATCGAAGGTCACTGTAGGCCGCGGGTTTTTCTTGCTCTGCAGCCCAGGTTGGAGTGCAGCAACAGGATCATAGCTCGCTGTAACCTTGGACTCCTCCTTCCTTGACATCTCAAAGCGCTGAGATTACAGATGTGAGCTCCCGTGCCCTGCTGCTTGCTATTTATTGGTGTTTTTTTTTTCAATTTAATTTTATTATTATTATTTTTTAAGTCTGCATCTCACTCTGTCACCCAGGTTGGAGTGTAGTGGCACACTTACGGCCACTGCCACCTTGACCTGCTGGGTTCAGGTGATCCTTCTGCCTCGGCCTTCCAAGTAACTGGAACTACAGGTGAGCACAACTACACCCAACTCATTTTCTGATTTACTGTAGAGCCGAGGTCTCGCCATGTTGCCCAGGATGGTCTCGAACCCCTGGGCTCAGGCAATCCTCTCACCTCCGCCTCCCAAAGTACTGGGATTACAGTTGTGAGCCACCATGCCGGCTGTTTTTTAGTTTTAAAAAACAAAGCTGGAGATGGGCATGGTGGCTCACGCCTGTAATCCAGCACTTTGGGAGGCAGAGGCCTGAGTCCAGGGGTTTGAGACCAGCCTGGGCAACATGGTGAGAACTCATCTCTACAATAAATCAGAAAATGAACTGGACGTGGTGGCGCTCACCTGTGGTTCCAGCTACTTTGAAGGCTGAGGCAGAAAGATCGCCTGAGCCCATTTCGAGACTGCAGTGGTCATGAGGCTGCCACTGCACTCCAGCCCGGGCGACAGAGTGAGAACATGACTCAAACAAACAAACCATACCAGGAGATTGTTTTGATGCCTGGCTTTACATGTGCACTGTTCTCTCTAGCACACCTTGCCATTCTGAGTCACCTGGCCCACCTGGTTTCTCTGTTAAATTGATTTATCTTTTACTGGCTATCTAATTACTGTATTATTTCACTTTCACATCTTTTTTCCTTGAATTTTGTATGTGCTTGAATGATTTCAACCCTTGGGTATTTTAGTCAAGTTATAACTTAGTTTTTTAATGTCTGTGTAGCCGGGCTCGGTGGCTCAGCCTGTAATCCCACGCGTTGGGAGGCTGAGGTGAGTGGATTGCCTGAGTCTGCTGGTTCGAGACCCGCCTGGGCAACTTGGTGAGACCTCATCTCTACAATAAATCAAAAAATCAGCCGGGCATGGTAGCACGTGCCTGTAGTTCCAGCTACTTGGAAGGCTGAGGCGGAAGGATCGCCGGAGCCCAGCAGGTCGAGGCTGCGGGGGCCGGGAGCGGCCACTGCACTCTAGTCTGGGCGGCAGAGTGAGACTCCAACTCAAAAAAAAAAAATTGTCTGTGTGTCTCGTTTCCCTCGTGTCAACTTGCTCATCTTGGCTGAGGATCACAGGAGGACTCGAAGCCCCCTTCGCCTCAGCTGGCGGGATGCAGGTCTCCAATCCCGACATCGGGGAAAGGTTTGACCTCACAGACCTGGGCTGCGGTCGCACAGGCTGCCCTCCCACCCCACCTTTGACCTCTCTCACGAGGATTCCTCTGACTTTCTGTCCCCTCCCCCAGTTCTCTCAACTCCACATCACCTCGTAGTCCAGTGCCCACAGGTCCATGGTCTTTGGAGCACAAAAGGTTGAAATGTGAATGTAACTTTTTCTTTGTAATTTCCTTCATTGCCTTATGCAGAGAGCGATGACATAATCACTTACAGTTCCCGTTGTTTTGTGCCGTGATGATGAGGATGATGATGATGATTCAGAGTCTCACTCTGTCGCCCAGGCTGGAGTAAAGTGGCACAACCTCCAGGACTCAGGCAATCCTTCCACCTCAGCCTTCCAAGTTGCTGGGAATACAGATGTCTGCTACCACGTCCATCGAGTTTTTTATTTTTATTTTTGTTGAGGTGAGGTCTTGCTATGTTACCCAGGCTGGTCTGGAACTCCGGGGGTCAAGCAATCCTCCCACCTTGGTGGTTATCATTATCGTTATTATTGTTATTTATGTTTAGTCTTTTAATTGCTCTGGATTTTATTTTGTTACATGCTGTTTTTGTTATTTTCCAAGTGCTTATGAGTCTTAGTATATTTATGGAATGAACAGTCTTTTGTCCACTTGTTTGCAATTCTCAGTTTGTTATTTATGACAACCCTGATTATTCCTGGGTCAGTTTCTGAACTATCATTAATCTGATCATGTATAGTTGTATCAGACAATATTAATTTAACTACTGTAGTAGTTCATTTGTAATGAGTTTTTCATCTGATAAGGTGAGTCTCTTTCCTTTTTAAATGTCCTTAACTAGCCTTAATTGTTTATTCTTTCAGATAGCTTTTTAAAAGACTTTGTCAAATTTTCAAAAACAGCCCAAAACAGAACGTTGGATAGACTTGTGTTAAAAGTCAAATATTAGGCTGGGCTCAGTGGCTCAGCTTGTAATCCCAGCACTTTGGGAGGCCAAGGGGAGTGGATTGTCTGAGCCTGCGGGTTCGAGACCAGACCAGGCAACTTGGTGAGACCTCATCTTTACAATAAATCAAAAAATTAGCTGGGCGTGGTAGCACACACCTGTAGTTCCGGCTACTTGGAAGACTGAGGTGGAAGGATACCCGTAGCCCAGCAGATTGACACTGGGGTAGCTGTGAGTGAGCCACTGTACCCAGCCTGGGTGACAGAATGAGACTCCAACTCAAAAAAGAATTTGTAGCCAGGCTCGGTGGCTCAGCCTGTAATCCCACGCTTTGGGAGGTTGAAGTGAGTGAATTTGCTTGAGCCCGCGGGTTCGAGACCCGCCTGGGCAACTCGGCAAGACCTCATCTCCACAATAAATCAAAAATGAGCCGGGAGTGGTAGCGCGTGCCTATAGTTCCAGCTACTTGAAAGGCTGAGGCGGAGCCGGGCTCGGTGGCTCAGCCTGTAATCCCACGCCTTTGGGAGGCTGAGGTAAGTGGATTGCCTGAGCACGCGGGTTCGAGACCTGCCTGGGCAACTTGGCGAGACCTCATCTCTACAAATAAATCAAAAATTAGCTGGGCATGGTAGCACGTGCCTGTAATTCCGGCTACTCGGAAGGCTGAGGCGGAAGGATCACTGGAGCCCAGCTGGTCGAGGTTGCGGTGGCCGGGAGCAGCCACTGCACTCCAGTCTGGGCGACGGAATGGGACTCCAACTCAAAAAAAAAAAAGAAAAAAAAGAAAGAAAGGCTGAGGCGGAAGGATCGCCAGAGCCCAGCAGGTCGAAGCTGTGGTGGCCGGAAGTGTGCCACTGCACTCTAGTCTGGGTGACAGAGTGAGACTCCAACTCAAAAAAAAAAAAAAAGAATTTATGTCTCTAAACATAGAAAAGATGCAGTAAAACTATGGTAGAAACATGAAAAACGGTCCACCTACTTGTGACACTTACTGTGAACGGAGTTTGCAGCAATGGAAGTTGCCCTGGGTGAGTCAGTGAGAGAGTGGTGAGTGCCTGTGAAGGCCTAGGACGATACTATCCCTTACTGTAGACTTAAACACTATACCTTAGGCTACAATGAATTTGGCTTTAGATTTTTTTCTTCAATAATAAATTTACCTTAGCTTACTGTAACTTTTCCACCTTGTGGTCTTTTTAAATTTTTTAAGAACTTTTTCACTCTTTTGTAGTAACACAGCTTAAACCACTAACACATTGTACAGCTGAACAAAATGTTTTCCTTCTTTATATCCTTATTCTATAAGATTTTTTTCTATTTTTAGCTGGGTGCAGCGACTCACGCCTGTAATCCCCACACTTTGGGAGGCAGAGGCAAGAGGGTTGTCTGAGCCCCAAGGGCTCAAGACCAGCCCGGGCAACTTGGTGAGACCTCGTCTTTACAATAAATCGAAAAATTAGCCAGGCGTGATGGCGCATGCCTGTAGTTCCAGCTACTTGGAAGGCTGAGGCAGAGGGATCACCTGAACTCAGCAGAGAGGCTGTGGTAGCCATGAGTGTGCCACTGCACTCCAGCCTAAGCAACAGAGTGAGATTCCGACTCAAAAGAAAAAAAAGGCTTTGTTTTATTTTTAGAATTCATTATTTTTTGCTTTTACAGTGACACAGGGCCACTTTTACAGTGATCCCAGCACTTTTGGAGGCTGAGCCCAGGAGTTTGACACCAGCCTGGGCAACACGGTGAGATCTCATCTCTACAATAAATTTTTAAAAAATATATCAGCCAGGAGTGGTAGCACACCTCTGTGGCCCCAGCTACTTGGAAGGCTGAGGTGGAAAAATTGCCTGAGCCCAGCAGTTTGAGGCTGCAGTAGCCCTGATTGTGCCACTGCACTTCAGCCTAGGCAAGGAAGTGAAACTCTGACTCAAAAAACAAAAACATAACAAAGACACAAACACATACATTAGCCTAGGCCTACACAGGGTCAGGAGCCTCAATATCACTGTTTTCTCCCTCAACATCTCGTCCTGCTGGAAGGTCTTCGGGGCTATGACAGGAATGGAGTTGTCGTCTATCATAACAGTGGCTTCTTCTGGAATACCTCCTGAAGGACCTGCCTGAGGCTGCTTTAGAGTAAAATTTTTTAATAAGCAGAAGGAGTACACTCCAAACAATAAAAAGTATGGTATAGTAAATACATAAACCTGTAACATAGTCATTTATTATCATTATCAAGTATTATGCACTGTATATAATTACATGTGCTAGACTTTTATACGACTGGCAGTACAGTAGGTTTGTTTGCACTGTAATCACTGCAAACACATGTGATGTGTTGGGCTACTAAGTTATGATGGCTACAACATCACAAGATAATAGGAATTTTTCAGTTCCATTAAAATCTTCCACATGTTCTAGATCAGCCTGGGCAACTTGGTGAAACCTCATATCTACAATAAATAAAAAATTTAGCTGGGCATGGTGATGCATGCCTGTAGTTCCAGTTACTTGGAAGACTGAGGAGGAAGGATCACCTGAGTCCAGCAGGTAGAGGCTGCGGTGGTTGTGAGGGTGCCACCACACTCCATCCTGGGTGACAGATTGAGGCTGTAACTAAAAAAAAAAAAAAATCATACTGAACCACCACCATCTATGTGGATATATGTGGTTGGTCATTGACTGAAATGTCATTCTATGGTGCATGACTGTATATAGATTTGCATACATATGACAATATTTGCATATACAATTCATGGATGGATTGGATAACTCAGTATTATTAAGGTATCAATTCTCCTTATAATTAATCATAGATCCAATGCAACCCAAATCAAAATCCCAGCAGGCTTTTAATTTGGAAATTGACAAGTGAATTCTAACATGTATATGGAAAGGCCAAGGAATTAGAATAACCAAAGCAACTTTGAAAAAAGAAACAAAGTTTGAAGACTTATATTACCTGGTATCAAGATTTATTATAAAACTATCGAGAAAATGTCTATTGGTGTAAAGGTACACAAATACATCAATGGGATAGAATAAAGAGCAGAAATAGCCTTACATATGTCAATGAATTTTTGAAAGAGATGCAAAGGCAATTCAGTGGAGAAAGCACACTCTTTCAACAAATGGTACTGGGACAATTGATATCCATGTGCAAAAACCAAAAAAAGTTCAGGCTTGGTGACTCAGCCTGTAATCCCAGCACTTTGGGAGGCCGAGGTGAGTGGATTGCCTGAGCTCGCGGGTTCGAGATCCACCCGGGCAACTTGGCAAGACCTTGCCTCTACAATAAATAAAAAATTAGCCAAGTGTGGTAGCACACACCTGTAGTTCCGGTTACTTGGAAGGCTGAGGCGGAAGGATTGCCAGAGCCCAGCAGGTCAAGGCTGTGGTGGCAGTGAGCATGCCACTGCACTCCAGTCTGGGCAACAGAGTGAGACTCCAACTCAAAACAAAAAAACAAACAAAAACCCCAGAACCAAAAAATCTAATCAAGATCTGGTATGGGAGATAGGATCCACATTTTCATGGGTTAAATAATAGTAAATAGAAGACATGCGGATGCAGAAATGTAAATTTTTTTCTTAGTGATATTAAACATGTAAACAACTTATGTTTCTGGAAGGAAAACTGAATATAGTAAGGATATCAATCTTTCCAAATTAATGTTTAGGTTTTAGCATAATTCTAACCCAAGATAATGTTTTTATGGCTTTATTGAAGTAAAACTGAAATATAATGCATTCCATATATTCAGAGTTGTGCAATCTGGTAAGTTTTGACATATGCATAAACCCATGAAAAAGCCTCACCACAATCAAAACGGCGAACAGGTCCGTCACCACTGTACCCTCATCCTCCTGTCAAATCTCTTCCTTCTTGACTTTCTTCTTCCCTGGGTCCCCACAGGTCTGCATGCAACCCGATAAATGTGCATTTATCTGAGTTTACAGATTTCTTTGAAACTCTGTTTGTTTGTTTGTTTGTTTTTTTGAGTCAGAATCTCACTCTGTCACCTGGGCTGGAGTGCAATAACACGATCACAGCCCACTACAACTTCCATTTCCTGGGCTCAGGTGATCCCCCACCTCAGCCTTCCAAGTAGCTGGAACTGTAGGCGCACGCCACCACACCCAGCTAATTTTTTGTTTTGATTTATTGTAGAAATGAGGTCTCGTCAAGTTGCCAGGTTGGTCTTGAAGCCCTGGGCTCAGGCAGTCCTATCCCCTCAGCCTCCCAAAGTGCTGACAAAGGATTACAGGTATTAGCCACTGCGCCCGGCTAGTCCCTGCTTTCAATTCTTTTGGGTCTATACCCAGAAGTGGAATTGCTGAATCAAATGGTACTTCTATATTTAACTTTCTGAGGAACTGCCAAACTGCTTTCCATAGCAGCTACATCATCATTTTACATTCCCAGCAAGTTACGCAGGAGGGTCCCAGCTTCTCTACATTCTCATAAACACTTGTGATTTTTCATTCTTTGATAGCAGCATCCTAACGCATGTGAAGTGGCATCTCATTATGGTATTGATTTGCATTTCCCTAATAACTAGTGATGTTAAGCATATTTCCTTCTGCCTATTGGCCATTTGTTTATCTTCTTTGGAGAAATGTCCATTCAATTCCTTTGCACATTGAACTGTGTTTTTTGTTTTTAGTTGAAGTCTCACTGTCGCCCAGGTTGGAGTGCAGTGGCATGCTCATGGTCACTGTAGCCATGCTGCGCTGTGCTCAGGCAATCCTTCCAACTCAGCCTTCCAAGTAGCTGGAACTACAGGCACGTGCCACCACACTTGGCTGATTTTTTAAATTTATTGTAGAGATGAGGTCTTGACAAGTTGCCCAGGTTGGTCTTGAACTCCTAGGTTTATGAAATCCTCTTACCTCCACCTCCCAAAGTGCTGAAATTACAGGTGTGAGCCACTACGCACAGCCTGAGCTGTATTTTTAATGTGCTACTAAATTGGATTCTCTAACATTTCTTTTTTATTTTAAAGATGTGGAATACAATTCAGGATTAGGTATACAATGGTCATCGTATAGGCACACAAACTGTGCAATAACATTTATTATTGTTTTAAACGCTTCAGTTTGGGGATAATTTATTATGCAGCAATAGATAACAAACACAGGCTTGGGTCCAGGGAAGCAAACCTTCTCCATGTGACAAGAAAATGGCAATTCCAACTCCCTCTATTCTTCCCTGGGTTCCCCCTTTTCTCATTACAGATCTGGGGTTCCAGCTAAATCTCCAGTTTGCATAGCCATGCCGGAAGTCTCAGAGATTTCACTCACATTTACTAAAAGTTCTTTTTTTCTTGAGCTAGTTGAGAATTGGGTTTCTGTCAAGTACTAGTGACTCCAACCTGAGCAGAAGGAAGTTTGATGGTAAAGCTGAAGGAACCATATTCCCCCAGGGACCTCACCATCCCTACTGGGGAATCCAACCCCCAGTGAGAGAACGAGACCCAAGAAGAGGGAAATGCGCCTCAGCTTGGTGAGGGCACAGCGGTGCTGGTGAGAGAGCTGGGGCCCATGTGTGCAGAGACAGGTGGGGCGCGGGACCACTGCTGGTCTCCTCTCAGTCCCCAAGTTCCAGAAGAGGCCTAGTACAGAGTCAGTCCCAGCATGTAGCAGGTGCCCTGAGGGGAGCTTCAGGTCCACAGCTGGCTGGCAATGCCCACAGCCTACTCCTGGGGAACCCAGGTCCTAGCAGGGTCAGAAGCACCCGGCAGCCAGCCGTGTGAGCATAGGTGCAGGTGAGCAGCAGTCACTGTGTGCAAAGATAATGACAGTGACAAGGATGTAGTGAGAAAAGCCCTGCCTCAAATCACCAGCAGACAAGCCCCTTAGGGCTCCCAGAGGTAATTCTGAAAAGAGAGGCTGATTCTGCCCTTGACAATGGGGACTAAAGATCATCAGAATTTAGGAACAAACGAGAAATCAAATGCCTTCAGGCATGGCTATGAGACCAGGACACCAAGTCTGTAGAATCACGGGTGATTTAGCTGTGCTCTGTCTGCTGGGTGTGGGATCAGAATCGCATTTGTAAAAGGAATCGAAGGGCTTGGCTTTCTTTTCCATGGCAGAAATGGACTACATAAGCTGGAATAAGTTGTTTCTTGGGAGTTTGAAAGTACTTACTGCCTAAATGGTCTCTAGAGACTCTGGGAAGGTGATTCTTTGATAACTCCTCTCAATTCTTCCTCACTTATGGGGATGTATTGTGGCAGAGAGGGGCTGAAAACAGTTAAAATCATTCCTTTTAAAAATCAACTGGCGAGCCGGGCTCGGTGGTTCAGCCTGTAATCCCGCGCCTTTGGGAGGCTGAGGTGAGTGGACTGCCTGAACCCTGGGTTCGGGACCCACCTGGGCAACTTGGTGAGACCTCATCTCTACAATAAATCAAAATCAGCCGGGCGTAGTAGCGCGCGCCTGTAGTTCCAGCTACTTGAAAGGCTGAGGTGGAAGGATCGCAGGAGCCCAGCAGGTCGAGGCTGCGGTGGCCAGTGGCGGCCACTGCACTCCAGTCTGGGCGACAGAGTGAGACTCCAACTCAAAAA
>NW_007251128.1:246700-250793 GCF_000164805.1 Carlito syrichta | reverse complement strand
AAAAAAAAAAAAAAATCAACTGGCAATTTTTTCTTTTTTAGGGATGGAATCTCACTCTGTGGCCCAGGCTGGAGTGCAGCGGCACAATCATAGGTCACTGTAGCCTTGAACTCCTGGGCTCAAGTGACCCTCCTGCATCAGGCTCCCCAGCAACTGGGGTTATAGGTATGTACCACCACACCAGGCTAACTTTTGATTTTTATTATAGAGATGAGGTCTCACCAAGTTGCCCAGGTGGGTCCCGAACCCAGGGTTCAGGCAGTCCACTCACCTCAGCCTCCCAAAGGCACAGGATTACAGGCTGAGCCACCGAGCCCAGCTCTTTTTTTTTTTTTTTTGAGCCTATTTATTTTGTTTATGAATTCAAATCATACTTTTCAACAAGACTTAAAATCTATTTACATATTCATATGAGAATTATAATTTTACATTTTAAACTGCATCAGTTTGCTAATTATGTTTATCTTTTCTCTCCTTTTACTAAATTTGGTACAGGTTTAGCTATCTAATTGCTTCATTCTGTTGCCCAGGCTGGAGTGCAGCGGCACAATCATAGGTCACTGTAGCCTTGAACTCCTGGGCTCAAGTGACCCTCCTGCATCAGGCTCCCCAGCAACTGGGGTTATAGGTATGTACCACCACACCAGGCTAACTTTTGATTTTTATTATAGAGATGAGGTCTCACCAAGTTGCCCAGGTGGGTCCCGAACCCAGGGTTCAGGCAGTCCACTCACCTCAGCCTCCCAAAGGCACAGGATTACAGGCTGAGCCACCGAGCCCAGCTCTTTTTTTTTTTTTTTTGAGCCTATTTATTTTGTTTATGAATTCAAATCATACTTTTCAACAAGACTTAAAATCTATTTACATATTCATATGAGAATTATAATTTTACATTTTAAACTGCATCAGTTTGCTAATTATGTTTATCTTTTCTCTCCTTTTACTAAATTTGGTACAGGTTTAGCTATCTAATTGCTTCATTCTGTTGCCCAGGCTGGAGTGCAGCGGCACAATCATAGGTCACTGTAGCCTTGAACTCCTGGGCTCAAGTGACCCTCCTGCATCAGGCTCCCCAGCAACTGGGGTTATAGGTATGTACCACCACACCAGGCTAACTTTTGATTTTTATTATAGAGATGAGGTCTCACCAAGTTGCCCAGGTGGGTCCCGAACCCAGGGTTCAGGCAGTCCACTCACCTCAGCCTCCCAAAGGCACAGGATTACAGGCTGAGCCACCGAGCCCAGCTCTTTTTTTTTTTTTTTTGAGCCTATTTATTTTGTTTATGAATTCAAATCATACTTTTCAACAAGACTTAAAATCTATTTACATATTCATATGAGAATTATAATTTTACATTTTAAACTGCATCAGTTTGCTAATTATGTTTATCTTTTCTCTCCTTTTACTAAATTTGGTACAGGTTTAGCTATCTAATTGCTTCTATTTTTCTTCAAAGAATCCATTTTTGGGCCAGGCGTGATGGCTATGCCTGTAATCCCAGCATTACAGTATTTGGGAAGCTGAGGCAGGAAGATTGCTTGAGGCCAGGAGTTCAAGATCAGCCTGGGCAACATAGCAAAACCTCCTGCCTCGGCCTCCCAAAGTGCTGGGATTACAGTTGTAAGCCACCACGCCTGTCTAAATTTGACTTTCATCTTTTTTATGTCTTTATTATTTCCTTTTTCTGCTTTTTTAGTCTGTTGTAGAGCTCTTTTCCTGAAATTTTGAGTTGAAACATTAGTTCACTTGCTCTTATTATCTTTTTAAACAATAATGGATGCATTTAAAGTTTAGTTTGCACAATGCCCAGCAGCTACAGCTTTAGAACTAAGGCTTAACATGTAACACCCTTGAAGTCATGATGACGTAAATTGACATTATCCCCTTAAATATAATTATGTGGTCTTCCTGATTTCAAAACAATCAACCACTACAGTTTTTATTTTCTTTTTCACTCAACAGCTATTTAAGAAAGAGGCTAGGATTGTTGTCCTTGTTCCTTTGTTTGGTTTACTCTGTGTGTAACTTCTGATTTATTGTGTATCATGGACAGAGTTAGACCTGTCTAAATTCTGGCTTGGGGGATACTTATTGTTGTCTTTCATACGCATATGTGGTAAAAGTTTCATATGCACCGAGAAGATATAGGCTAGGTGTGGTGCAGAGTTTGACATTGATCTTTGATTCAGTCTTACTCATGGTAGTGTTTGGGTCTTTGATGTCTTTAATTTTTGTCAGTTAAATCTCTTTTAGAAATTTTACTGATTAAGCAGTATGTTAAAGACCCACTGCATTTGTTTTTCTGGCAATATGTCTTTGTGCTGCCAACATTTTTTGCTGGGCATTTTGGTTCTTTCTTTTTGACACATGCCCATTTATTTTGCCACAGTTCTGTAGTCAGAACACCAGCACATCAGGGTTGGGTTCTCTGCCCAAGCTGAAATCAAGGTGCTGGTCGGGGGCATCCTCCTCTAGAGCTTAGGATCCTCTTTCAAAGCTCATTCCTATTACTGGCAGAATTCAGTTCCTTATGGTTGTAGGTCTGAAGTTCCTATTTCCTCACCGGTGGCCAGCCAGGGGCTGTTCTCAACTTTCTAGAAACTGCCTTCATTCCTTGTCACTTGGCCCCTCCATCGTCAGGTTAGCAATGGCATGTGGAATTCTTCTACTTCAAGTTTCGCTGACTTTTCTTTTCTTTTCTTTTTAGAGCCAGAATCTCCCTCTGTTGTCCAGGCTGCTGCATGGATGCAATTATAGTTCACTGCAGTCTCTAATGCCTGAGCTCAAGCGATCCTCCTGCCGCAGGCTTATAAGTACTTGGGACTCGAGGCATGTGCCACCACACCTGGTTGATTTTTAAATTTTTTTGCAGAGACAGGGTCTCACTATGCTGCCCAGGCTGGTCTCAAGCTCTTAGCCTCAAGTGATCTTCCTGCTTGGACTCCCAGAGTGCTGGGATTACAGGCAGGAGCCACTGTTCCCAGCCTCTGACTTCTTCTGCCACCAGCTGGAGAAAGCTCTCTGCTCTTAAGGTCCTACAGGATGAAATCAGGCCTTGCACCATATAACGTAAGCTAATTACAAGAGTGATATCTCAACACGTGCATAGGTTCTGGGGGGCAGAGCAGGACATCTTTGGGGGATGCTGGGTTTACTTCATGTACAATGGCTTGTAAGTCCTCATGACAGAACGTACATGTACTCAGCCACCGTCTATTCTGTAAGTGCTAAACAGCATGGCTCCAAAGCACATAGAACAAAATCTAGCAAGAAATGTCCAACTGGGTCTGCAGGAGTGAGCTGTCTGATCTGAACCTGGCCCTCCCACCAGCTGCTGGTTTAGCTCACTGCAGGCAGCTTCAGTAAGTGGAGTGGTTGTTTTATGTTTCTGTCCTGGATCAGCGGAGTCAGATCAGCCCTGGGGTGGGATGTCTGTGAGCCTGCAATTCCCCTTGAAGGTTTCAACCAGTTTGAGCTGAATTTTATGTCACTTGAAACCAAACATATCCTAGCCTTTATAAAAGATAGATTATTGTATCATTTGTCTATGAGATCAGACACTAACCCATCACAACAGCCAACTCTGACATCCAAGGCCTTAGCCCTGACCCCACAAGGCCTGTGAGGGTGGGCGGGCTGCGGTGCTTTCGGTCAACCCAAAGGGGCCACACGCACCTCCTTGGCGGCTAGACAAGACCATTCCCCCTTCCGTGGTGGAGGCCCTAAGGTGGTCCTGAGGGCCTTGGAGCCACCTCACTGCCCCTAAGGCGGCCCTGTCTGTCCTGATCATGGCCCACTTCTTTCTCCTAAACTTCAGGCCTCAGCTCAGTGACACACGCTCATGGCAGAAAGTCTTCCTTGCACAGGAAAGACTGAGGACCTGGACTCTCATTACCAGGAGACAGCTTCCGTTAAGTTTTCGGTGTGGAGGCACGCCATGACTTTCCACAAAACCGATGCCCCGGGGCACAAGCCCCGCCCCGTGCCCAAGTGTCGCAAGGTCCCAGCTGGTCAGCTGGGGGCGCTCCCTGCCCTCTCCAAGGATTGCCCCGGCCCCGGGACTCCCCGGCCCTCGGGCCCGCCCCGCCCCCC
>NW_007251128.1:238648-246316 GCF_000164805.1 Carlito syrichta | reverse complement strand
GGAGCCGCAAGGACACCCCGGCTCGCGCCCGCCCCTGCCCGTTCGGTTCCACCCGCCGGGGCTGGGCTCCGGCCCAGATCTTCTCTCAAAGCTCCCCCCGAAAGGTTTTTCCGACGAACGGGGCGAGGGGCTGAGCTCTCACCCCCAACCCCTGAGGGCTGAGCTCTTGCCTGGCTCACTTTGAAGGGTCCATAGCGAGTGTAAAATCGATTCCAAGATTCACGATTTGTATTAGAAACACGTGCACAAATTGCGTTCTGCTCCAAAGTGTATCTGTGCTCGTCTCAACATAAAGGCAGTCGGTAAAAGGTAATTTTCACAGAAAGGTACATTCGTGACTCGTGTACACATATAAAAATAAGCTGGTGTTAAAGATTTATTTTTTAAAGATTTATTTTACTCATAAGAGGACCAAGGCAGATGCTATAATCGGTTCAAAGGAGACAGCAAAAAGCACAGATTTATATGGAGTGAAGGAATTGAATTGCAAACAGGCAAACTGGTTTTTCCACAGGGGGGAGAGGGTCTGTGGAAGCTCTCTACCTGACAGGACAGAGTTTGCGAAGCCTTCAGTACCTACAGCTTAAAAAGAAGTGCTGAGTAGCTCAAAGACAGTGAGTGGGCTGGAAGCTGATAGCTCTGGGTTGTGCTGTGGATAATGCATAGTGTCTTCATCAGAACATAAAAGTTTTTCGTCACAATAATTCAAATAACTATCTGGCGAAATGTATTTCTTGCAGTGCTAATAACGCTGGTCTCCCCAAACCCCCACATTTTAATCATTCATTGGACAGAACATTTTCCTACTTCCTAGGCTTTCTCACACCACCAACAAACGCGTACTTCCTACTGACTACTGAGGAAAAGAGGAGGCTGGAAGCCTTGGGAGGTGTGGGGGTTAGGAACGCGGGGCGCGAGTTCAAATCGTGTCTGTCGCACAATAGCGGCGGGATCCTTCTCTTGGGGTTCTCCATGGCTTTACTTGAACAAAGTGCATAGCAGGATTCCAGAAGTTCCCCCAGCTCCTTCTCAGCTTAGTGCACAGAGTTAAGTCACCCAGGAACAGGCTTTCTTTGTTAAGGGCAAGATTCTTTGCATGGTCTCCTTTAGTTATGTAAATGTAGCCGAGTAGGCACCCATTGCCCTGGGGGAAGAGTGGAACCAGACTTTTTGAGGCCTGACAAAGGCTGCGGCTTTTCAAGGCCCCGCGGAATGCAGAGCTGGTTGCAGGGGAGGGGGGGTCATTTTGCAGAGCCAGGGCCTTGGCGGAGGAGAGTTAAGATCCATCACCCCAACTCACTCCCCCAAATCAGGGTGGGCACTAAAATCGGTCGGGAAATGTTTTAGGCGCTTCCTAGGCCAAAGAGAACTTGTGTAACTTTGTGGGATTCTGACTGGGACCCACAGGACCCATTGCCCCTAGCATGCTGCTGCTCTTTGGGGAAAAGTTGCTGATTTTGTGAGAGAAACTGAGAGAAATACAACTTTTTTTCAGAAGCACGGGCACTACCGCAGCCTGTGCTGCAAAGGGAGTCAAGATGGCACCTTTGAAGCCACAGGACTGTACAGTTCTGCTGTTCAAAAGCACCACTGTGTGGAGAAAGTGGGGATAGCTGGACATGGCTGCTCAGATTTTCCAGAGAACATTCTCTTTGGACTAGGGAAACCCCTGAAGTTCTTGGACAATTTTTTTGAGTCAGGTTCTCACTCTGTCACCTAGGCTGGAGTGCAGTGGCATGATCACAGCTTCCTGCAGCCTCAACCTCTTGGGCTCAGGTGATCTTTCCACCTCAGCCTTTTAAGTAGCTGAGACTATAGGTGTGTGCCACCACAGCCCGATATTTTAAAAATTTTTTGGTAGAGGCGGGTTTTTGTTGTGTTGTCCAGGCTGGTCTCGAACTCCTGGGCTCAAGCAATCCTCTGTCCTTGGGTTCCCAAAGAGCTGGGATTACAAATGTGAGCCTGGTTCTTAGATGATTTGAGAGAGGGCTCCTAGAGTGATGTTGATTTTTCTGCCAATGAGTACATGAGGGATTCAAGCAATCAATGAGAAAAATTAAAATGTAACTGTATCTGTACCCTGAGTTAAAGTCATACTGATTGTATGCGTTAAGTGTTTACTGTAGTGTCGCGCATATCAAACATGCTCCCTGACATCGCAGTTCTTTATCACTACCAGGAAGCTAGACTGTAAAAGCCTGAATCTTCCAGAAGGAGCTTTGTGTCCATGAGGCCCAGCCAGAGACAGCCAAAGTGAGCCTGAGGAAGGTGTGCAGGGGCCTTAGTCACTGGTCTCTCTGATCCCTCAGATTGCCTGCACATATCCATCCCGAGGCCCTGCTCTCAGGATCCTTCTGTCTCAACATCCTTCTTTCTGCCTCCCAGCTTCCCTTCCCTTCTCTCACCAGAACCCCAGCCCCACAAGGAGTTCCTTTCCCCTTCAGAACACACCCACCTTCCTCCCTGCATCCCTCAGTATAAGCTGCTCCCTCTGCCTGAGCCTTCAGGTACAGCCTGAATCCACAGCTGCCTCTGGGCCTGTGTCCAGCAGCTCTCTGCCTCTGTCTCCTTGGCTGCCCTCTTGCTTGCTGTGAGCTCCTGGGAAACAGGCCCCGATTCCCCTCAGCTCTTTGCAGTCCATGGCAGGACCTGGTTATGTGAATGAGTGATGGACAAGGCAGGCGTCACAGTCTCAAAGGCCCCTCAAAAGAGCCCTGCACTTGACTTGATGCTCCAGTACTGCAATCTTAAATCTGTTTTTTTTTTTTTATTTGGGGTCTCATTCTTTCGTCCAGGTTGGAGTGTGGTGGCACGATCATGATCACTGCAGCCTCAGCCCCTGGGGCTCAGCCTCCCAAATAGCTGGGACTACAGGTGGGTGCCACCACACCTGGCTAATTTTTTTGAATTTTTTTGTAGAGACGAGGTCTCACTAAATTGCCCAGGCTGGTCTCAAAGTCCTGGACTCCAGCAATTCTCCTGCCTCGGCCTCCCAAAGTGCTGGGATTATAGACATGAGCCACTATGTCTGGCCTTAAAATTCTTAACACTTTTTTTAGAGCCAGGGTCCTGTATTTTCATTTTGTCCTAGGCCCTGCAAATTATGCAGCTGGGTGGCCAAGAGGGAACTGTGGGAAGACTTGTGCTGGAGAAGAGGAAATAGCAGTAACACAGTCCCCCTTTTGCTTCCCTAGCGACTGGGCCCAAGACAGACGTGCATCTGACTCCCTCTCAGAATGCCTCTGAGCTGAGTGCCGGCAGGGAGCTGCTGGCTTGCTCACTGCAACTGCCCTAGTGACTCTTCAGGGGGCAGCTGCCCTCCCCATCTGGGAGGTAAGCAGCTCAGGCCAAGATTCCTGGCACGGGGCAGGAACCCCTGTTTCAATGCTTCCAGGTTGGCTGGAAGGAACATCAGGGAGCCCAGCAGCCTCTAAGTTCCTCACCTAATCCTACCCACTGACACGGCCTTGGGACCAACCCTGGCCTCATGCTAGGCAGGGCTGAGCAGGCATCAGCCCACACTTGGGCCAGACCTTGGCTGTCCCCAGGGACACCGGCAACAGTTGAGTGCCCTGTGAGCTCACAAGGTCTCTCTCTTGCAGCACCCTCACGCCCCACTTTAATCCCAGTGCCCATCCTCCTCTAAGTTACTTCAAGGGGTCCTTGTGTACCCACCAGCCAAGAATAAGGAACAAGCTGTGTCTTCAGAAATCTCCGGCAACCTTGGCCCTAGACAGGCCCTCTGACAGAGCTGGGAACAGGAAGTTTCACACCAGAAAGAAAACCAGTCCCACTTTATTGAGAAAATAGAGTCGATCCCTCCATCTTTACTAGAGGACTCCACCCTGAGGTAGGAGGTGGCTTCCTTCTAAACCCATCACCAAGGGCCTGATTCATCCCTTTGCAGGGGCAAATGCTGGTCTGCTAGGCCCTGGGGAAGCGGGGGTGGGTGGGGCAGGGCTCTGAAGGGTCTGGAGGTGCTAGGGGAGCAGCTGGAATGAGGGATGAGAAGGGAGGAGGGTCAGAGAGAATATCGCCCCTCCTGAGGCCTGGAGCCTTCTCCCTACAAATTCTTCATAAATTAAACTTCACAGTAATAGAGGAATGTCCGCTTCCAGGGCCAAACCGGCTACTCTCCGGCCAGGGAGCCAGGCCTGCGGGGTGAGGGGTGCTGCGGGAAGGACTTGGCTCGGGCTGGGTCAGGCAGCACCGGGACTTCGGGGGCCAGGAGCACTGCTCTTCTGCCCTGTGTCATGGGTGGGGTGGGCCTGCAGCCCACGGGAGGATCTGAGGGGCACTGAGGTAGTCAGAGCGGCTGGTTGAGCTTCCATACCTTCAAGAACGCAGCCAGGAGCAGAGGCCCCAGGAGCTGAGGTGGAGCGGCCGACTCCAGGCAGGCCTGGGGTGCAGAAAGCCTGCTGAGGCCCCTCCCCCAGGAGACTTGGGGGCGTGGGCTGTAGGGGACACCTGTGAGCCTGCACAGGGTTGAGCTTCTCCTGAAAGGACCGCTGGGCCCCTGGGGAGACTGAGGCATTTCGCAGAAGGAGACTCTTCCCTGTGAAGACAAGGGGGCAGCCACAGACCCATGGGGCCAGGCCTAGCCCAGGTACCTGAGCACAGGGTTCCTTCAGAGGCCTCCAGGGCCTTCTGCCAGGTCAGAGGGAGCCACCAACGGACCCGGGTGAGGGGCTGCCAGAGCTCGTGTCCTCCAGGCTGGGCAGCTCCAACACATTCCTGGGCCTTGCTCTCTGGAAATCACCCACACAGGGAGGCCCCTCTCCGGCTACCTGCACCCCACCACACCCAGTGGCACAGAGGCCCCAGCCCTCCACCTCCCCGATGGGACCAAAGGCTACGCCCGGATGCCGCGGCTCCAGCCCCGATACCTTGGGGGCTCAGGAGCACGTGCCCTGGCCTGTCCTGGTGGCCCGGCCCGGGTCAGAGCACCTGGAGCTTACGGGAACAGGTGAGGTTGCTGTGCACCAGCCCCCACATGGCCAGCAACTCAGGGGGCATGAGCTTGTGCACCACGAGCATGGAGCGGAAGAAGCATGGCTCCTTGTTCATGCGGCTGTTGCGGTTCCGCGAGATGCCGAAAGTCTTAAAGCCCTCGTGGGCCGTGGGCTGCACGCCCAGCACCTCCAGGCACATGCCAAGGAAGACGTCGTCGATGGGGTAGAGCTCCAGGGTGTCGCAGGCGTGGTGCAGGCGCCGGGCCAGGCTGCCAGCCATGAGGAAGCCACCTCCGCCCGCGTACGGCGGGTAGCTGGTCTTGCTGTACAGGACCCCCGGGATGTAGTACTTGTTATCCTTCCTGCGGATGGGCCGCGCGTGCTGCAGGACATCACCCACGAACAGGTTTTCCTGGGGCTGCCGGTCAGCCAGAAATTCGAGCAGGTTGGTGGGGTTGACGAAGACGTCGTCGTCGCCTTTGAAGATGAAGGGGACATGGGGGCAATAGATGTCAAGCCACTTGAGGAAGTGGATCTCCTTGAGGGTCAGGTTGAAGAAAGTGTCGAGGAAGTCCCACTGCAGGATGTCACCGTAGAGGCGGTCCTCATAGGCCAGCAGCTGCTGGTAGTGGGTGCGCTCCTCCTGCTTGGAGGCCGTGCCCAGCAGGAAGAGCGTGCGCATGGCGCCACGGCCCCTGCCCACCGACAGCCGCTCACGGCCCCAGGTCTGGCGGATGGCTTCGCGGCGGTCATGTTGGGTGATGACCGACTTGACAACCACCAGCAGGTAAACATCGTCCCTGCACTTTTCCGGGTGATTCAGCAGCATGGGGAAATAGCGGCAGTGGCGGTAGAAGAGAAACTGCCGGAACTGTGGCTCCAGGCCCTGGAACCAGGGCTGATGGGTCAAGTTGACGTTGGCTGAGCAGTTAGTGGTGGTCACATCCCAGGCCTGGGGGCCCCGAGAGGCCATGGGGGTGGGGACGGCCACATCCTTCGGGTTCTTCCAGAAGCTGTTGGGGTTCACCAGGTGTTCGCTTGCCTTCTGCGGCCCCGGGGTGGGTGGCGGAGGCTCCTGCAGAAACTGACGAGGTGTCAGACTGCGCTGGAATACCGTCACAGCCACAAGCAGGGCCAGAGCCAGGCACGCACTCCTGTAGACGGTCTTCTTCCTATGGGAGGGAGGAGTGTGTAGAGAAGCGAGGAAGGCATGAGCCCAGGATTTGCCCAGTGCCTCCCAAGGTGGTGGTCCCGCACGGGCATGTGGACCCTGGGCACAAACTCAAGTCCCAGAGCCCCTGAGTGTTCAGAGGAGGGTCCTGCTTCCTCTCCCACCCTGACCTTGCCTCATGGAACACTCTGGATTCAGACCCTGCCATTTACAAGTTGAATGACTTTGGGTCTTAACCTCTCCAAGCTGTAATTTCTTCTTACTCCAAATGGGGCTACAACACAGGACTGGAGTGCTATAGAAAGTGCCCAGCAGACACTGGGTGTGCAGTCCAGGGAATGCTGTCATCTCACCTGGAGAACCTCAGGGAAGAGGAGTAGACCTCTGCCCTGCTCCTGTTCCCCTGGCACCCAGGGGCTTCCACTTCCCTGTGCAACCCTTCCCTGGTAGTAGTAGGCAGTGGTATCACTAAGTGAGTGGGCCAGGGAGGGGTGTGGGGGGGGGCAGAGATGGCACCCTCCCTGCAGCCTGGGAGCTCCACAGTGTTGTGGGGCGCACTGGAGAGTAGTTCCAGCTTGGGACACCAAGAAGCCTGTCCCTTCTCCCTCCCTGCAGTGCATCTGACCCAGCAGCAAAAAAGAGCAGCCCTGATGGTTGACAGAGGCCTAAGAATGGAGTGGGCACTCCCTGCCACGGTCATGGACCCCTCTCCCCACTTTAACATCCCCCACTCACTGCATATCCCACTAGGAGACATGCGGTCCCAGCTCTCTAGGGACCCCCTTGGCCAGGTACTCCCCACCACACTATTTCAGAAGCTAGACTCTCCAACAGGCATGCTGGTGGTGTTTAAGCCCTGGTGCCTGGGCCCTGGCCCGCAGGACCCCCCTCAGCTCACCCTCTCCGCCCGCCAGCATGCCTGCTATGTCTCCCAGGTGGAGACGTGGGGGCGAGAGCTTGGGCGAAAGGGCAGGTCAGCAGAGTGGCCCTCCAGGGCCGGCCTAGCAGGGGTTGGCGCTGACCTCCAAGGGAGGAGGAGCAGAGGGGTGGGGAGGGGAAGAGGCAGGGAGTCAGGGCAGACGCCTGGGTGGCCTCAAGGCTGGTGGGTTGCAGCTCCAGGCACACAGGGTGAATGCAGGCTGAGCACCACAGAGCGACATCTTTTCTGCGGGGTCCCAAGGTTTCCGGGGCATGCGGTTGGAGGAAGACAGGGTCACCTCGGGTGCGGGCTGGGGGGTGTGACCCAGGTCTCGACCCTCCCAGAGAGGGAAGCAGAGCCTGGGCGTTCCGGAGAAGTCCCCCCGCCCCGCTCCAGCTCGGGAGGCCGGGGCCGGAGGAGGTCCGGGGGCACACCGGGGGGAAGGCGGCGAGGACCCCGGGCTGCAGGCGCGCTCCACCTGCCTGGACCGCTCCATTTGCAAGAGAAAAGCCCGAGAGGGCTGGGCAGGCGGGTGGGCGGCCGCAGCTTCGGGGAAGGAGAGCCCGGGGGGAGGGGAAGGGTCTCCCGAACGCAGGAGGCCCTCGGGGACCCCGAGCCCGGCGGAA
>NW_007251128.1:238226-238456 GCF_000164805.1 Carlito syrichta | reverse complement strand
CCCGGGGGACGCGGGGCCCCTGCGGAGCCTCCCCGGGGGCGCCAAGCCCCCGGGCGCACGAGAAGCCTGGACACTCGGTTACCTCCGAGCCCCTGGGCCCCCCGAGGCCCCGCCACGTCCCTCTGGCCGCATTCGGACTTTTCCTGGGGGCCAGAGGCGGACAGGGGCTCCTCGTGCCCCCTTTTTCCTTCTGCCCCTCCCCTTTCCCCCTGCCCAGGCAGATCCCCTCC
>NW_007251128.1:234257-238182 GCF_000164805.1 Carlito syrichta | reverse complement strand
CCCCGCTGGTGGGGCCCAGCAGGCCGGCTACCTAGGGCGAAGAAGAGACGGGAGGACCCCGGGCGCCCTGTGCCAGGCCCCGTACCGGTCTGTGGCTCTGGACGCCTTCTCCGTGCTCCCGGGCGGCCCCCTCTCCACTCTGGCTTCCTCCCATCCCTGAGAGCTCCCTATGCCGCCAGAGAAGGCCTGTTGCCTAGCCTGTCTGCCTGCCTCTGCCCAATCTCCTTTCCTTTCATCTCTTAGCAAATGTTTCACTCAAACCCCCTTTTTGCCCCCAAGCGGGTCTTAATCTGGTCATGTGGCCAGCCCCAGTGGAGTGTGCCGCACGTAGATGTGGCACAAGGAGGGGGCATTTTTGGCCCAGGCAGGGTCTGGGGTGATGGGTGTCCCGTTCAGGTGACTTCAAGAATCCACCAGGAAGTAAAAGCCTTTGCTGGTGGGGTTGGGTGGCTCAGTTCCCACTTTGGGAGGCTGAGGCGAGAGGATTGCTTGAACCCAGGAGTTCAAGACCATCCTAGGTAACAGTGAGAACTCCTCTCTACACAAAATTTAAAAATTGGCCAGGCTTGGTGGCACGCTCCTGTAGTCCCAGCTATTTGGGAGACTGAGGCGGAAGGATTGGTTAAGCCCAGGCGGTCGAGGCTGTGGTGAACTGTGAGCGTGCCAGTGCACGCCAGCCTGGGTGACAGAGTGAGACCCCGACTCAAAAGCAAACAAACCAAAAAAAACTCTCGCTGTTTGTTGCTGTTGCTCAGATTGTTCTGGTCTTGTTCTGTGTTGACATCTCCATGCTGAGCATACAATAGCCTCGAAAAAAACGCCCATGGAATTGAAACAGAAGCACTTTATGGTCCAATCATAACAGCTAACATTCACTGAGCAGTTATAGTATGCCAGGCCTGGTTCTAGACCCATGCATGACTGATTCACTTAATCCAGTGGCATGCGCTATTATTATTCCCACCTTATGGAGGTGCACGGAGGGAAAAACCCAGTGATCAACTAGCCCACAGTAAGTAAGCAAATCCAGGAGGCCTGTCCGGTGTGGAGGCTGACCCTGAGCCCTTCCTCAAGTCCCTTTCCCAGGGACAGCAGTGACAGGGAGCTGCCATCCTACCAGGGGGCACACAGGGCAGCCGGGAAGTTCCAGCTGGGTCCTAAGTCAGATGCTGGGGTGAGGAGCCCCTGCAGTCCTAGCGTTTTTCAAGGGCCCTTTGGAGGGGGAGGACAAATTTAAGGTGTAAAAGACTGTTTTGGGATATTGGAAGCACCAGTCAGGGAGTGCAAAGGGCCTTGTGAATTCCAGAGGAGAATCCTGGACCCAGTGCCCCTTGTAATGGCCCTCCTCAAGTCCCAGAGCAGGAAGAAGGCCTGACCTGCAGTCCAAAGCCCTTGCCGGCCTGGCTGCCTGCTGCTGAAGGCCACCCACGATCCCTGTGGCCCCTTCACCCCAGCTTGGCCTGGGCCACCTATCCCACAGGGCATCAAGTTCTTCACTCCACTGCCCAGGCAATGGGTTCTCCCCCTTTGCTGTGCAAGTGTGGCCTTGAGGAAGGGCTCTGGTGACCCTCCTGGCTCTACAAAGGCAGCCTGCCTGGCCTCAGCACTGACCTCTCGCTGGCGCTGGGGTCTCCTCAGGTGCCTGGTGAGGGATGGACACAGCTGTCTGTGGGAGGGGGTTTGGAGACTGGAGGCATGGGCTGGGTCAGAGTCCTGCACTTCCTGTCTGTCTCTGTCACTAGGGGCAGGTGGCTTATCCCCTTGAGACCTCAATTTCCTGCCAGTGCAGGGCTCTGTGAGATGACGCATGTGAAGCACGCACACCCGTCTCCTGGACGGTGAGCATCATGGCAGGCTGGCTGCTGCTCACGTTGTCGTTGGCGTCTAACCTACCCCACAAGGCCCTGGAACCACCAGGGCTCGAGGAGGTGATCATAAGGGGAGCTGCCCAAGGTTGAGGGAGTGTTTGCCAGTGGAATCTGGTCAGTTGAGACATACAGTTTGTCATCATGGAATCATTTGATCTGTGCCTAGGTTGAACTCAGAAAGGGGAAGTGAATGACAACTAAATACATGAGACCCTGATGTGGGGTGGGGGCAGGGCGTGCGGGGGGGCCGGCTTGGCTCCGGTGTCAATCCGAGATGCTCCTTTGTGGCCACTTGGTCCAAGTGGGGAAGCACAGTGATCCCACTCCCCCCAGCCCCAATCTGACCTGGTCCACCTGTCCCCGCCCAAGGGCAGAGCCACAGCAGACTCCTGTGGATTTTATTAGGACCTCAAGAAGAAAGGCAGGTCTGCCCGGCCCCCACCCCACACCCCCTGGCTGAAGACAGAGCCCAGAGGTAGATGGAAGTCACAGAACCAGAGATCCCAGGAAGTGAGGGGTGGGGGGGTGGGAGATGGACAAGCTTGCTGCAGGGGCAGGAGGAGTTCCAAGCTGTGGTGCAGATGGACTTCATGTCCTTGTCACGAGGCCACTCTCCTGCATCTCAGGTTGCTGCCCTGGAAGGGGCAGCTCAGTGAGCCGGGATGTGGGAGGACCCCAAGAAGCGTCCCCTTCCCTCAGTAGCTCTTTTATATTCCACCCCCACTACCCTCCAGAACCAGTTGGAATCCAGACCCAGCGGATGACCAAAGCATAGGCTTTTGCCCAGGGACAAGGCCTGACCTCAGCTTGGGAGTCTTGTCTGATGGGCCAGAGGACACACTGGGTGGTGCTTGGCTGGACAAGGTGGGCGCCAACTTGGGCCAGAGGGAGACTGAAAGCAGAATGCGAGGACCCCTGAGCACTTTGTGGAGTGGCGGCCAGCTCAGGCGGGTGGGGACCACAGGGTGGAGAGCCATGCTGGCTGTAATCACTTCAGCACCACTGTGTGATGTGTGTGAGCATGAATTAGTTAGTGTTTGAAAGACCCCAAGCAGAAATCTACACTCCAGGGGCAGCCACGGCCAGTGCTTCAAAGGTGGCTGTCTACCCGTGTAGCAAGATATGTGAATTAACACTGGGAAGTCAATGATCATAGTTTTTCGTGAGAAAAGTGCCATTGAAAATGTGTGTGTGGCAAGAAATACCGCAAGTTCCCTCTGTCTGTGCCTGGGAGACCCAGGGTTCATCGTTGGTGAGCATGTCCTTGAATTTACCCTGAGAGAAGCTTTCTTGAATGGACAGAGTGGAGCATCCCTGAGCTCGTGGACAGAGGTGAACCGTCTGTCTTTGTGCTTCGTTAAGAGGTGTTTCACTGGGGTAGCATTCAGTCTGAGACTTGAGTTCACTGTGATGTGCCACCTGGCGAGGAAGTGTGGGGTGAGACCCACAGCTTTCAACGACCTCTGGTCCTTCGAGGCCACCAGTATCCACTGCAGAGAACCTGACCCACCGTGCAGGGTGGCTCTGCAGGGAGTTAAAGGGACTGCCACGGAAACTGGTGCTGGGGGTGCATCCACAGGCAAACTCTCCCCCACCCGCCACCCCACCCCAGCCAGTGTTCCCCAGAGGCAGATGTGAAGGTGGGGCAGGACCAGATCCAGGGCCCAGGGAAATAGGGGAACGCATTTCCCTGGGGGAGGTGTCCTCTCTTTAAGGGAGGAGGAGGAGGCCAAGATGGAGCAAGTGGGGGGGGGAGGAGAGCGGGGAAGAGTTTGGTGGGGCAGGGAGGACCATATCTTCAAGATGTGGGCGGTCTGGTTTGGAGTCTGGGAAGACCCCTCACCCAAGGGAAAACTGCCTAAAGGCAGCCCAGATCACAAACCGTTGAGCTGAAAATGGGAGGATGTTTTAAAAATCGCTTCTCAGCCGGGCTCGGTGGCTCAGCCTGTAATCCCGCACCTTTGGGAGGCTGAGGTGAGTGGACTACCAGAGCCCGCAGGTTCGAGACCCGCCTGGGCAGCGAGACCTCATCTCTACAATAAATCAAAAAATCAGCC
>NW_007251128.1:230783-234237 GCF_000164805.1 Carlito syrichta | reverse complement strand
AAAAAAAAAAAAAAATCGCTTCTCAGCCTTTTTGGCTAAGATCAAGTGTAGTATCTGTTCTTATCAGTTTAAAAAGGCTCCCTGCAGGGTCCCCCCCGCAAGCAACGAGCAGGACAGCGTCCTCGCGGAGCCCCAAGTTGCCCTGTTATGGCCCAGTCCTGCCTGATAAAGCCAAGCCCGGTAACAAGAAGATGCCAACTGTCCCCATTAGTGAAGTTGGTTTAAAATACTGATTCCAGGGCCTGCTTGAAAAGCTGCTGGTGGCACCTGGGAGACTGCATTTCCTTAGGGCTTCCAGGCAATTCTGACGTGCAGGCAGGTTTGAGAACGACAGACTTTGCACCCTCCAACTCCAGCTCTCTTGGTCAGCCTTCAACAAGGGCCAGAGGAGGGATATTTCTTCCTGTGACCCTGGGGAGGAAGAAGACAGAATGGAGAAGTGGCTGTGGGGGATAGAGGGGCCGGGGAGAGGAGAGGAAGTTCAACTTTCCCACTGAAGAAGGTGGCAGTTGAGGAAAGAGAAGTGGACTCAGGAGCTTGAGAAGAGTGGAAGACGGTGGTCATAGCCCCTGCACAGGATCTGAGGAAGCTAGGGAGGGATGTCAGGGTGTGTGCAGGGCCATGCAACAGTGGGCCTCACACCCTGGACACTCAGGTGTGTGACTCAAGGCAGGGACCATCCAGGGTTCCTCTGGCTGCCAGTGACAGGAACCCGACTCAAAGTCGCTCAAGCAAAAGGAATTTGTAACTCATACAACAGGAAAGCCCTCTCCCTCCATAACTGCCCTCCCCTGGACAATCTGCCCTACCCTTGTCTCCTTCCTGCAATCCACAGGCTTCCATGAGGAATGGAGAAAGGCTTGCAGATGGCCTTGGGCATTCATCACCTCATCTTGCGGACCTCAGAGGAAACAGCAGGTTTTTTCCCCTCTCTCAGCCTTCATATATAAAATTCCAGGGAAGGACTCACTGGCCCGGCTTTAGACATGTCCCCAGACCTGGGCCAGTGATCATGTCTTGAGGGAGCAGGGTGCCGTGCCTGGCCAGGCCTGGGCCATGAATCCCCTTCTGTGGCTGGGGCGGGGTCCTGAGACGAGCAGCCCTGCGAGAACAGCCTGGAAGGGGCAGATCCCTTGAAAGAAGCTGATAATATCAAGAAGACCTGGTTCCAGAGGTTCTGCTCAGCAGCCACAGAGGCCAGGCCTCTTCTCATGCCAAGCCCCTACAACTCTCATGTCATTCCCCTAAACAAACCCCTAAAACTGAGAGCCCCAGAAGGAAGAAAGGCACAGTGCAGTGTGGGAAATGTCTCCCGAGTTTTCCTGAGCAACCCTTCTTGCTGGGGTGGTGGGGACCCCCCGGCTGGCTGGTGGAGGGGGCACATAGCTCCCTCTGGGCCTGCGCAGCTCTCTGGCCCCTTTCCTGTGCCCGGGTGCCCTCTGGCTGGTCTGGGGGCAGCCGAGGCCACCCATGGCTTTGTGGGTGTGGGAGCCAGTCAAGTGGGGGTGGAGTTGGGCAGCTGGAAGGGTGTTCAGAGGCCCAGGAACCGGAAGCCAGCAGAAGGGGCAGCGAAGGAATGGAAGAAGTGAATCGGCGCTCCCCAACAGCTGGGGCGTCGGTGGTCACACACACAGACGCATACACTCTCTCTCACAGACACAGACTCACATCCAGGCTTACACACAGAAGAACCACACAGGCACACACGTGACCCAGACCCAGACATATAAACACATAGGCCCGGAGGCAGGCACACACACAGACACGTGCATTCAGAAAGACACAGCAACACCTGCACACAGAGGTCAGATACACAGACACTCACATAGTAGTATGCACAGAGAGATGCACACATAACACTCAACATACACACTGATATGCACCCAGGATACATGCATATCTAGTAAAAACAGACACACACACCCATCTAGACACATACAGAGAGACACACCTTCATACACACACACACACACACACCACACATTCATACACAATGCCTGTGGCCTTTCCCAGGTGAGAGGGGCCTCTACCAACCAGCTTATCTGGTACGGGTGAAACCCCACCTGGCCAGGCCCTTGGGCTCAGGACTGGGCAGGGCCCTGTTGAGCAGCCTCTTGTGAGTCTTCCCCAAACTCTCAAGTCTGTGCCCACCCCTATCTCCAGGACCCTCTGGGCAACGCCCACAGGTTCTTTACACCTCCAGCGTCTGCCGCCCCAACCCCTACTCCTGCAACCCTGGCTGGCCTTCTCCACTCACCAAGATCCTAGGCTTCCTTCTGCTCAAATCTGCTTCCCTGTCCTCTTCTGAATCTAGCGAGGGCCTGCTCATCTTTCAAAACCCATCTCAAAGCCCTCCCCCCAGGAGTAGGTGCTCCCTCCCTTGGCCGGCATCACCCTGTCGGAGCCTCCTCTCTCTGTCCCTCCTCCATCCGGCCCATGACACCGGGTACCACGGAGAGCAGGGACAGGCTTTCTGTTTTCCTGGTCGGCAGCACACAGCAGAGCTGCCACTGACGCCTGTTGGCTGATCAAACGAGGGAATGAGTGACCAGCATTGGTCACCGGGAAGAGACCCTGGCAGGGAGGAGGGGTAGTCGTGCCACAGCCATGGGGCAGAGGATGACAGGCGTGCCCACCCTGGGGAGCCTTGGGTGGCCCAGGCAGATCTGCACGGCCCCGCCCCGCCCCCAGCACACACGTTCAAACGTACACTGACACACATTGATGCGCAGTGGGCATCGCGCCCCTCGTCCCGGACAGCTGGGCCCAGGCGGCACCCTCCCCCCAGGCTACCAATGACTCACATCCCGCCCGCCAGGCAGCCAGCATGGGCACACACAGCCTCCTTTCAGCCCCTCGGCCTCAAACACTAGCTCAGTCTTCCCTCTTGGGCGCCTCCCCCTCCCCGTGAGCTGGCCTACCCTCCCGGCTGGCGGCTCAGCCCCATGCTGGGGCCACGCGGAAGCCTCCTTCCTCTCCAGAGCACAGGGCTCCCTGTCTCTCGTCACCCGGCTCGTGTCCAAGCCAGCCCTGAATGGTTGCCTTTTCCTGGACCAGAGCCTGGCCAGGTGCATTCTGGGCAGCCTGCTGCCACTGTGCCCACCGGATCTCTCTCTGCTCGTGACTCTGGGAGCAGGAGGGACCCAGAAGTCCCCAAAAGTCCTTCCCAGGCTCTGGTCAAAGGCCTCTGCACACACACAAAGACTCCTCTTCACACATATCCTCCCACCTGCTTCCCAGCAGCCCTTCGTGTAGCCAGGCACGCGTGATTATTAGTCCCATTTTACGGAGGAGAGAACTGAGGCTCAGGGAAAGGTCAGCCAGCTGGTGGGTCGTGGGGTAAGGACTTGGTGTCGCCAGAGTGTGGTTAATAATGTGACCTCAGCTGGGTTCGGTGGCTCAGCCTGTAATCCCAGCACTTTGGGAGGCCGAGGTGAGTGGACTGCCTGAGCCC